>NW_028173960.1:0-50000 GCF_963971535.1 Notolepis coatsorum | reverse complement strand
ATGGCACCAGCTAATGGGGATCCGTAATAAAATCAAATAAAATCAAAGACAAGGATGTACGTATCCTGCAATTCCCATCCATCACCACTCATGTACCACACATGTAGGCTACACTGTAAAAAATAAATGTTTTTTCACGGGAAATCCACTCTATCATTTTACAGATTACTTTTGTTTTTCTATTTTTGTTATGGTTTGAAACCGACCCCAACAGCACGGCACAGACAGGTAGTTCAGAGTTAGCCAAAAACTAGGGCGTATTTATTTATAACATAGGGATGAGCAAATAAACAACAAAACACAAAGGGAGAATGTTCTGGGCAGAGTTGTCCTCTGCAGCACGTCTTCTGGGCTGAGAGGCACCGTGGCGTTGCGCCACTGCCTCTGCTGCTCTGCAGCTACACGTCGATCCACTCGGGAAACAGAGAGAGAGAGAATGTCACTAGACGAGCAAACGGGATTACAAGCAGTCCAGTATTGTCTTAGCTGAGTCCGTGATAACAACAAGCGGTTCCTCTTCAGTGTTTAACTAACTGAGTCCGTGATAACAACAAGCGGCTCCTCTTCAGTGTTTAACATAACACACAAAAACAGAAAGGTCCCGAGTCCCGGAAATTACGAGAAAAACAGTATCCAAAAAAGAACGTTCCAAAAACTCACCAAGGCGCAATAGCGCAAAGCGGTCTACGAGGCAGGGGTCCAAAGAATGGCAAGCAAGCAACAGCGGCGACTTCCAACAGACGTCCTGAAGAGAAAAAAGCGAGGTACAACACAGGGAAAACAAGCAGCAGCCAGTGGAAATCCAAAAACGACCCGACAATGAACGTTAGGAAACCCAGAGTATATGAAGGCCTCTAGTGAGCTGATTACAACACACATCAGGTGCGCGACGGTAATTGGTACCTTGACCTTGAAGCATGCGGCGGCAGCGGACCAATCCTCACAGTACCCCCCTCTCCACGGGAGCCACCCGGCGACCTACCCGGCCTCGGCTTGCCCGGATGGGACCAAAGGAAGCCGGTGATCAGGGGCACTGGAGAGGGGGACAGAGACAGAGGCCCGGAAAGGCGGGCTAGAGACAGGGACAGAGGCCCGGAGAGGGGGACCGGAGACGGGAACAGAGGACCGGTGAGGGAGGCTGGAGACGGGGACAGGGACCCGGTGAGGGGGGCTGGAGACAGGGACAGGGAACCGGCGAGGGGGGCCGGAGACGGAGACAGGGGCCCGGTGAGGGGGCTGGAGACAGGGACACAAGGGGAACCCCGGGGCGAAGGACTGGACGCCGCCTGAAGACACTGGGCATGACAGGAGGAGCTCCACCCCCTGATGGTGCCGGAGGACCAGGCGATGTGGGGCTCATGCAGCGCGAGCCAGGGCCGACCCAGGACTACTGGGACAAGAGGGGATCTGGTAATAAAAAACTGGAGTCTCTCAACGTGGTTACCAGCAATGGTGAGGAGGACAGGACAGGTGCGTTGAGTGATGTCAGCCAGGCGGTGATGATCCAGCGCGAAAACCTCCAAGGGCCTCTCGAGGTCCTCAAGTGGAATGTTGGCCCGGGTGGCAAACTCAACATCCAGGAAACTCCCATCAGCACCAGAGTCAATGAGTGCACCCACCGTCGCCCGCTGGTCCGCCCAGGCTAGGGTGACGCTTGTCAGACGGTTAGGTGGTGCACGGGTGTGGGAACAGGAAAAACGTCTCACCAGGATCTCCCGGGGTCCTGGCGAGCCTGGTCCTCTTGGCCGGGTAGGGCAATTGGAGATACGGTGTCCATCCCGGCCGCAGTAGATACAAAGGCCGGACCAGAGCCTGGACTCCCGTTCGGCCGGGCTGAGGCGGGTGCGTCCCAGCTGCATGGGTTCCTCCTCGGTCACAGCTCGGGAGGGAAAAAACCCACCAGTTACGAAGGGGGCAGGACGGTCAGCAGAACGGTCATGAGGACGGGGGGTCTGGGGAACGTCTGGGGGTCCCAGTCGTGCTCTCTCACGCCTTCTCTCCCGGAGGCGTCCGTCGATGCGGATAGCGAGGCTGATTAGGCCCTCGAGAGAATCGGGCTCCTCTTGGGTCGCGAGCTGGTCCCTTACAGTGTCGTTGAGCCCCTTCAGGAAGGTGAGATGAAGCGCCCGATCATTCCAACCGCTCTCGGTTGCGGCCAGTCTGAACTCCAGCGCGTAGTCGGTGACACTGCCCTGCCGGAAGGTGCCCAGCCGAGCTCCCGGGTCCTGGCCACGAGCTGGGTGGTGGAAAACCCTGCGGAGCTCTGCCACGAAGTATTGCATGATGAATGTGGCACAATCCTCGAAGTTACCGTTGAACAAACGTGGTTCGGAGAGACGGGGCTCCCGAGGTGCGAGGTCGGGAGGTGATCTGGCTGAGACTCCTGGAACAGGTGGGGTTACAAGCAGGGTGTTAAGTGCTGCACTGAGCGTCTGTAGCTGGTGCAGAATATCCTGATTACCCTGAGCTGTCTGCAGGGTGGCCAGAGAGCTAAGAGACTCCTGAATAGGCTGGACCTGGGCCCGGAGGTCCTGCACAGCAGCCGCAGCCGCACCTAACTGTAGGCTGTGGTCGTTGGTCAACTCGATCTGGACCGCCAACGCTGCCCTAACTCTGTCTGTGTCGGCTGGGGTTGTCATGGTCGGGTCGTAATGTTATGGTTTGAAACCGACCCCAACAGCACGGCACAGACAGGTAGTTCAGAGTTAGCCAAAAACTAGGGCGTATTTATTTATAACATAGGACTGAGCAAATAAACAACAAAACACAAAGGGAGAATGTTCTGGGCAGAGTTGTCCGCGGCTCTGCAGCACGTCTTCTGGGCTGAGAGGCACTGTGGCGTTGCGCCACTGCCTCTGCTGCTCTGCAGCTACACGTCGATCCACTCGGGAAACAGAGAGAGAGAGAATGTCACTAGACGAGCAAACGGGATTACAAGCAGTCCAGTATTGTCTTAGCTGAGTCCGTGATAACAACAAGCGGTTCCTCTTCAGTGTTTAACTAGCTGAGTCCGTCATAACAACAAGCGGCTCCTCTTCAGTGTTTAACATAACACACAAAAACAGAAAGGTCCCGAGCCCCGGAAATTACGAGAAAAACAGTATCCAAAAAAGAACGTTCCAAAAACTCACCAAGGCGCAATAGCGCAAAGCGGTCTACGAGGCAGGGGTCCAAAGAATGGCAAGCAAGCAACAGCGGCGACTTCCAACAAACGTCCTGAAGAGAAAAAGGCGAGGTACAACACGGGGAAAACAAGCAGCAGCCAGTGGAAATCCAAAAACGTCCCGACAATGAACGTTAGGAAACCCAGAGTATATGAAGGCCTCCAGTGAGCTGATTACAACACACATCAGGTGCGCGACGGTAATTGGTACCTTGACCTTGAAGCGTGCGGCGGCAACGGACCAATACTCACAATTTTAAGTGTAAATGCCATACAAATACAGTAAATTACCTTTTATCAAAATAAGAACCATTAAATAAAGGTTGTAATCTGTAAATGTATTTGATTTTAGTGTAATTTGACAGTAAGTATTTGGAAACCATTGATGCCAGACATTCACCGTTTTCTTGCAGCTTTTTTTCTTACAGTGTACCATTATGTGCACACACACACACACACACACACACATATAATACAAACACACACATATACACGCACACACACACACACACACACACACACACACACACACACACACACACACATACATACATATACACACGGCCAATCCCTTGAGGTTGATGACCCCAATCTGACTGACAAACACACCTGCCACCACATCACTCTGTCCCACGTATATCTCAGATTTGACTCTCGTCTGAACACATCATCATGACCGTGACCTATACACCCCCCCCCCCGGGAGTGATGACTGACAGGTAGAAGAGGACCCCCCCCCCCCCCCCTCCACCACCGGGCCAATTGTGGCGGAGGAGAAGCTTCTTCAATGGCCGCCCGGGGTCGATTGAGTTTGTGACCTTCTGATTGGCTAAGAGAGAAAGGGAGACCACATCGAACGGAGATATGTCTGCGTGAGTAATTGCGGTCGGCTACAGCTAAGTGTTCCGTTCCTTTACTTAGCCTGAAAGTAGTCTAAAGGCTTTAGTGTATCTGTACGTTTATTTGTACAGCCCTTAATTACCGCTACATGTCCCAACGTATCGCAATGGAACTACGACCCCTGACCTGTATCAGTGCGGATAAGAGGAACCTCCCATAAAACCCTTAACAGGGAGGGGGAAATAATCAA
This sequence comes from Notolepis coatsorum, assembly GCF_963971535.1. Taxonomy (NCBI): domain Eukaryota; kingdom Metazoa; phylum Chordata; class Actinopteri; order Aulopiformes; family Paralepididae; genus Notolepis; species Notolepis coatsorum. Next base: position 45,747 of record NW_028173960.1, on the reverse strand, counting down.
TATACATTGATGGAATAGCACTCTGGTAAAAGACCTCCATTACAATTTGAGTATATAAGTGACCGCTATCGAATATACGTAAAGCGAACGTACGCGTTCGACGCATTCGATCCTCGATACATCATCCCCTAAAGGTCACCGGTCACTGTTTAAAGGGCTGTTTACAGACTCCTCTTGAAGTCAGTAAAAATATACATCAGTTCATCGACTGATCACATGTTTTGTCTGCAATGAACATGGCTCTTAGATTCTATTAGATTAGATTAGATACAAATGTATTGTCATTATACAGCACAACAAAAATAAGTGTGGAATCCAACCAGGAGGTGTAAATGTAACAGTAAAGTGCAATAGTAATATACAATGTACAGGTGATTAAACTGGGTGTATTACTATTGAGTAATAGTGCTAATCAGACGTACTGTATGTACATAGTTGTAGTATTCATATGTACAGTGATACAGGTATAAAGACAGTATGGTAGTAAGTTATACTGGCCAGCAGCGTAACTAGTAGGATGTACAGATATAGATATAGTATCTACAGACATGTACAAAGAACGATATGCAGATATGTACAGACAGATGTGGATAGGTATATGGTAAGAATAAATATATTTATATGGTATATACAGCATTATTGTACATGTATCATACAGAGTTATATGGGTTATATGCAGGTGTATAAGTAGGCATATAGAAGGATTATATGCAGGTACAGTATATTCAGACATATATTATATATATATATATATATATATATATATATATATATATATATATATATATATATATATATATATGCAGTGAATATAAATATATAAATGTATATATACGGCATATTGTGCATGTTATCATACAGAGTACACTATAGTATGAGGTAGGTTATGATTATTATGATTACTATGATTACAGTGTAGGCCAGTTGTAGACAGTGAAAGTAGTAGGTATGTTTTGTCTGCAAAAAACACGTATCTTCAAAGTAATGAGTCACTTCAGGCTGGAGAAGTGGTGTAAAAAAAATAATAATAAAAAAGTATGTCAAAACTGTCAAACGGTTACCCCAAAGTTGTAATTTCAGCGGAGTCTGTTTACTCGAGGGCCGACATCTTGATTAGAACGTAAAATGTGTTATTCTCCCATTCGATTCATCATGGCAGTGCCCAGAAATGTTGGTAAAGTTGGACCAGTTCAACAACTTCTGGGTAAGCGTTTGACAAATAAGTGGCACAGATTTTATGTTTAGGTCAAATAAAAGTAATTAACATAAGTAATATAAGTAAAATAGAAAGACATGACATACCGTCGCCCGGAGGATCAAAAGTTAATTTGCACGGCGCAGTGGTGTAGTGGTTAACTCTGTCGCCTCACAGCAAGAAGGTCCAGGGTTCGATTCCTGCTTGGGGACCAGGTTGCCGGGTTGCCAGGTACCCAGGTGGGGTATCTCCCGGCCTTTCTGTGTAGAGTTTGCATGTTCTCCCTCTGCTCGCAGAGGTTTCCCCTCCAAAAGAGATAAACCCAATGTAAAAACATGCAGAACAGATCGCTAGCGCTGTTGCGTCCCTGACGAAGACGGACAGGAGCACTCGGATTGGTCCCCAGGCGTGGCCCCACACCGCAACCCATGTCTGCTCCCGGCTGCCCTTGGGGGGAAAGACGACAGAATGGGTCAAGCGCAGAGAGAAAATTCCATCTGCGACCCCCCCAAAAAATGCCTGTGTGTGTTCCTATGTGTCCCCCATGGCATGTGTGTGTTCGCTGCATGACTACATTGCAATGTGTGCTAATAAAGACTTCTTCAAGTCCAGTTTAATCTAATTTCTGTCTATGTTCATTTGCCCGGCTGTGATATGATATGAACCAACAACATATGAACCAACAAACCAACAAACCAACAATCTATACAAAAACTAGGCAAAACCCATTTTCCATATGTCCCCCTTGAGTAAAAGTACTTTCCACCCTGGGTAATAATAGAAAGCTGTTATTCATTCTCTATCAAGGAACACTGCGAGTATTCCCAGGACACACATGGTGTTGTGGTTCCTAATTATGACTTAAAGGGGCTCTTCAGTGAAACAAAAACAAACTGATTTATTATGTGCATAATCTCACACATATCCCGACACTCTAAACAGTCTTGGACAGTTCAGGAATTGACAGTTGTTTAGGGGTATGAGAATTACTGAGTGTGAATTACTCCTCTGAGTGAAGTCACCGGGAGGACAGTTATTCTGCGTGTAGATGTAGGGTTCAGCTTCACTGAAATGATGAAAATGAAAGAAACCGTGGCGTTACGCTCCAGCGAGGGACGCTTCTGGAGAAAATAAAGTTTTAAAGCTAGTACAGTATGTTTTCTTGTATTATCTTGTTTATTTTTTCTCATATTTTTATATTCAGATTAAATTATATTGCCTATATTTTATGTCGTTCTACTATTACCCTGCCCATACCTGTACCCCCCCCCCCCTCGCACTACTCGCTACTGTATGACACCCGAATTTCCCCAAGAGGATCAATAAAGTCTTATTTTATCTTATCTTATTCTAGCACAGTGAAATCAAGCTTTCCCAACCTTGTAGTTCCTTAGGTTCCCTTAACACTTTCTGCGCCAACAACGTTTATATACGTGTTTGCTCGACAACCGTTGATCGCCAACCACGTATACTGTATATACAGTATATACGTTATTTGGTCCGTTTTCTTTTTTTTTCTTTTTATATTCTATTCAATGTCACGGACCTATATGTTGCCGTTAAAAGGCATACTGGGACCCTGAGGGTGCAGTACCCGCCAGATCCTACCAGGTGGCAGTATCGAGACTGCAGTAAACCCTGTTCGAGACCCTGTGTTACACTCAAATCCCTCCGGGCGCTAAATTTAGACGGACCCGAGTAAATCGCTTCATCCGACCACTTCGAAACGCATCTGGCACACTCGATCCATAAGTTGTGCCAAATTATGTCCGGGACCAGATGGACACCAATACTGGAAATCGCGATCAGACAATTGGAATATTATTTTTGGGATACCCCCGACCAAAGGTAAGGACTATCTGACATAAATTTCAGCTTGATCCAACAATGTTTTGATATTGATCCAGCTGATCAGCGTCTGTAGTGTTCAACCCGAATGCCGTTACTGGGCATCAAAGCATAAAAAAACTAGCCCCCCCCCCCTTTCATGCATTCATGATGAAACATAATACCTATTATATACATTTGATTTTGGAAATAGTATCGTGTCCAGGCAAGAAACGCCAACGCTTATAGTAGAATACACGTAGCGCCCTATAACTCGCTTTTCAGGAATGATCCCGGATCACTCCTAAACTATACTTATATTCACCACAGGATAACGCGCAAACGTATGCATGAAAAAATTATCACTTTTTTGCATGTTCGACGGAAGAAAGTCAAATGTCAAATGACTATAGTATTGTCTCCATAGCTATAATATAGAATATAGATATAGCTCTACAAACAAGGTGACAAACCCCTATATTTAAAGCGTGGCATAACTAGAACGGGACTAGACTAATCCCTGGCGCTGAATGAGTTAATAAAGAGGTATTTCGTGAATCTTCTACCTGAATCTTACTGTATAGTTGTGTTGTGAAGAGCACACGTGACGATGGTAAACATAACTCCTGCTAATGTATTCTGTGTGTCGAGAGCTCGGCTGCATCGCCCGCCCCAGAGAAATTGACCTTCAGTGAACTGCAGATGCTCTTTTATCAACTATCTCTTCAACTATTTCTTCAACTTTTTTTGACTTGGGCTTCTACTACTCAAATAGAATTTTTATGTCTGATTATAATATGTCCTCCTCACAAGAGAACAATAGGAATAGAGAAAAGGCCTCCCTCTGGTTTAGCAGCCTGGTGGTTTTGAAAGAGAAAAGACTTCCTTCTGGTTCTATTAAGTGATTCTTCTATGACATTTAGATATTTGTATCATGGTCCTCTGAACAGTGGCGCTTTGTTTTGTTTTGTTTTGCCATCCTTTTCATCTATTACTGAGGTGTTCTGGTCATTAACCTTGAATGTTTAATTGGGCAGATGATCACTGTAACTAAATAATAACTCACTGCAGTGTGTTTCGGGGAGGGTGGGGATAATAGCCGGGTGTAATGGAATATAAGGACCTTTTGAGTGTGCGGTTTAATAAAAAAAATTGTGTATGTCTTCATAATAACTCCTCGATTGTCAAATACAAATAAAAAGGATAATAATACAAATTCGACGTCTTGGTTTCCTCGGCCATTGATAGGTGGGGACAAACATGGAAGCTGTCCAGGGTTCCTGCAACCTCTTGCATCCTTGGCTGTCCTTTCCACCTGGTGATGACCCCAATCTCCACCTGTTCAAGACATCTGCAGGACGGTAGACAGGAAGTCACAGGGCCTTTTTGGGTTTGGGGGGGGATGGCCAGAACCAATATAACTCCATTTCACGCCTCAGTCGTGTGTGTGTGTGTGTGTGTGTGTGTGTGTGTGTGTGTGTGTGTGTGTGTGTGTGTGTGTGTGTGTGTGTGTGTGTGTGTGTGTGTATGTGTGTGTATGTGTGTGTGTGTGTGTGTGTGTGTGTGTGTGTGTGTGTGTGTGTGTGTGCGTGCGTGCGTGCGTGCGTGCGTGCGTGCGTGCGTGCGTGCGTGCGTGCGTGCGTGCGTGCGTGCGTGCGTGTGTGTGTGTGTGTAATGGAGGATGGTAATGAGAAGGGGGGATTTAAGCAGGAGGGGCCAATATGGCAATATGGAGTGATGGTGTGACCTAATCAAGTTCTGTCTGTTCAAATTGAGGAGGTTGCCGCATGCTGGAGAGGGTAGAGAGGGATGAGGAAGGGAATGTGAGAGAGAGAGAAGAGAGAGAGAGAGAGAGAGAGAGAGAGAGAGAGAGAGAGAGAGAGAGAGAGGGTTCTGAAAAGCTGGGTATTAGACAGAGTTAATGATCCGATGTAGTGTTTAACTCTTTATTTGACGTCTGTGAGAAGAAGAGGGGAAATGCTGTCAAGACTCAGGGCCCTCATTCATCAACGTGTTCTACGCACAGATTTGTGCTTACCCTGTGCGTACGATCATTTCTAAGCAAAGAGTGGGATTCATCAATTTCAACTTGAACTTGACTCCGTGCTTACGTCTACGCACAGGTCAGACCATGCGTACCTGGCGCCCAGTGGTAGAATATATTATTACAACAAGGAAATGAGCTTCTGTGCATAATAACACTGGCATGTTCTGTACGAACCATAGTTCATTATAGTTCATTGTAAAATAGCAACAGTAGTGTAATTATGGTCAAAACCCTATAAATAGCATTTGGAATAATAGATCTTTCTCTCAGAATGAATGCAGCATGGTTTATATAGCGTTATCGGAATATACGGGGTGTAGGCTACTGACTGACTGCGCTCCGCGTAGCTTGATTGATTGATTGATTGAAAAGTTTATTAACAGATTGCAGAATGGGTACAGTACAGTACAGCTCAGTACATACAATTGTTAATTGGGGATGCAGACCAGAGAAAGACTTTCGTCTTGTTTACATCAGGGTCCCCCATTTTCAATTCATCATAAATCATAAAGCTCAACTCGTTATTATTTTGCGCAGACCGCAGAAACACGGGAACGTTTTGATTATATTTAAAAGGCTTTACGTTAAATGAAACAAGTGGAATTTCGAAGCTGTAAGCAGAATACAAGTCATATGAATATAGTGTTTTTACTGTATAAGAAAGAATAGAAAACGCATTGCAATGACACCAGATAGTGGACAGACTATGTATATGATGGGATTCAAGTTCATGTATTGAAAGGCAGGCTACATCATACATGCAGTGAGATTCATTGTTCTTGTATATGCTCTCGTATTATTGTTTATATAGGCTACCCAATACTGACATCAAAATAGATTGTAGTATGCCTCTAGAAATCATATGCAGCAGGTAGAAAATTGACGGGAGATCCATCGCGATTTGGAATAAAATTGAGGAGAACTTTAATCCCTGGGTATTAATCAAACAACACGGGAAAAGGCAGTCATATTCCAGCGCGGTATTTATTAGTGTTTGCGCTGCCCAGGCAGCAATGGTTAATAGATATCATATCCGACATCACCGTAAGTGTACACGTCTGTCAGCCTGTCTCATGACACGCTTCCCTCGGCTTAGTCCATTTTTCCACATTTCATGGGTGTATTCCATTACCGTATATGGTTAATCGGGGCGTTTCTGGTATGCAAATACGTGAAAGTGTGCACGAGCCTCGGCGCAGAGCCAAGGTGGGATTCATCATGACAGGTGTGCGTAGAGCCTGCGTACGCACGTGTGATGAATCCCGACTTCCCTGTGCGTACACTGGTTCTACATTCCGTGCTTACGTGTGGAAATAGAACATGTTCTACGCACACATTGATGAATGAGGGCCCAGGGCCCTCATTCATCAACGTGTTCTACGCACAGATTTGTGCTTACCCTGTGCGTACGATCATTTCTAAGCAAAGAGTGGGATTCATCAATTTCAACTTGAACTTGACTCCGTGCTTACGTCTACGCACAGGTTGGACCATGTGTAGCTGGCGCCCAGTGGTAGAATATATTATTACAACAAGGAAATGAGCTTCTGTGCATAATAACACTGGCATGTTCTGTACGAACCGTAGTTCATTATAGTTCATTGTAAAATAGCAACAGTAGTGTAATTATGGTCAAAACCCTATAAATAGCATTTGGAATAATAGATCTTTCTCTCAGAATGAATGCAGCATGGTTTATATAGCGTTATCGGAATATACGGGGTGTAGGCTACCGACTGACTGCGCTCCGCGTAGCTTGATTGATTGATTGATTGAAAAGTTTATTAACAGATTGCAGAATGGGTACAGTACAGTACAGCTCAGTACATACAATTGTTAATTGGGGATGCAGACCAGAGAAAGACTTTCGTCTTGTTTACATCAGGGTCCCCCATTTTCAATTCATCATAAATCATAAAGCTCAACTCGTTATTATTTTGCGCAGACCGCAGAAACACGGGAACGTTTTGATTATATTTAAAAGGCTTTACGTTAAACGAAACAAGTGGAATTTCGAAGCTGTAAGCAGAATACAAGTCATATGAATATAGTGTTCTTCCCCCTTTTTACTGTATAAGAAAGAATAGAAAACGCATTGCAATGACACCAGATAGTGGACAGTATATGATGGGATTCAAGTTCATGTATTGAAAGGCAGGCTACATCATACATGCAGTGAGATTCATTGTTCTTGTATATGCTCTCGTATTATTGTTTATATAGGCTACCCAATACTGACATCAAAATAGATTGTAGTATGCCTCTAGAAATCATATGCAGCAGGTAGAAAATTGACGGGAGATCCATCGCGATTTGGAATAAAATTGAGGAGAACTTTAATCCCTGGGTATTAATCAAACAACATGGGAAAAGGCAGTCATATTCCAGCGCGGTATTTATTAGTGTTTGCGCTGCCCAGGCAGCAATGGTTAATAGATATCATATCCGACATCACCGTAAGTGTACACGTCTGTCAGCCTGTCTCATGACACGCTTCCCTCGGCTTAGTCCATTTTTCCACATTTCATGGGTGTATTCCATTACCGTATATGGTTAATCGGGGCGTTTCTGGTATGCAAATACGTGAAAGTGTGCACAAGCCTCGACGCAGAGCCAAGGTGGGATTCATCATGACAGGTGTGCGTAGAGCCTGCGTACGCACGTGTGATGAATCCCGACTTCCCTGTGCGTACACTGGTTCTACATTCCGTGCTTACGTGTGGAAATAGAACATGTTCTACGCAAACATTGATGAATGAGGGCCCAGGGCCCTCATTCATCAACGTGTTCTACGCACAGATTTGTGCTTACCCTGTGCGTACGATCATTTCTAAGCAAAGAGTGGGATTCATCAATTTCAACTTGAACTTGACTCCGTGCTTACGTCTACGCACAGGTCGGACCATGCGTAGCTGGCGCCCAGTGGTAGAATATATTATTACAACAAGGAAATGAGCTTCTGTGCATAATAACACTGGCATGTTCTGTACGAACCGTAGTTCATTATAGTTCATTGTAAAATAGCAACAGTAGTGTAATTATGGTCAAAACCCTATAAATAGCATTTGGAATAATAGATCTTTCTCTCAGAATGAATGCAGCATGGTTTATATAGCGTTATCGGAATATACGGGGTGTAGGCTACTGACTGACTGCGCTCCGCGTAGCTTGATTGATTGAAAAGTTTATTAACAGATTGCAGAATGGGTACAGTACAGTACAGCTCAGTACATACAATTGTTAATTGGGGATGCAGACCAGAGAAAGACTTTCGTCTTGTTTACATCAGGGTCCCCCATTTTCAATTCATCATAAATCATAAAGCTCAACTCGTTATTATTTTGCGCAGACCGCAGAAACACGGGAACGTTTTGATTATATTTAAAAGGCTTTACGTTAAACGAAACAAGTGGAATTTCGAAGCTGTAAGCAGAATACAAGTCATATGAATATAGTGTTCTTCCCCCTTTTTACTGTATAAGAAAGAATAGAAAACGCATTGCAAGCAATGACACCAGATAGTGGACAGTATATGATGGGATTCAAGTTCATGTATTGAAAGGCAGACTACATCATACATGCAGTGAGATTCATTGTTCTTGTATATGCTCTCGTATTATTGTTTATATAGGCTACCCAATACTGACATCAAAATAGATTGTAGTATGCCTCTAGAAATCATATGCAGCAGGTAGAAAATTTACGGGAGATCCATCGCGATTTGGAATAAAATTGAGGAGAACTTTAATCCCTGGGTATTAATCAAACAACACGGGAAAAGGCAGTCATATTCCAGCGCGGTCTTTATTAGCCGACAACAAAATAGATGCCTCTAAAAATCATATAGCCAATCGAACACAACTAATAAAGGCATTCATATTACAGCACGGTTATAATGACACACAACCAACGCCAAACAGTGGTCAACGAACGGTCTTTATTAGTATTTTGAGCTGTCCAGGCAGAATTGCAGCAATGGTCTTAGGGAGCCGTTGATATCTGACATCACCGTTTACAAGTCCGCCTTTTATTTATCCCATAATACGCGATAGTGTCTTCTTGGTTCGACAGCAGTGAACAATCTCCGTCGAGTTCCGCTCGGGTCAGTCCATTATTTCACATCCCATGGGGGGTGTTTCCTCACTTTCATGACCATATATGGATAATCATGCACGAGCATTGACGGTAGAACAAAGTGGTATTCATCAACACGGAGGAGCATAGAGCCTGCGTACGCACGTGTGATGAATCCCGACTTCCCTGTGCGTACACTGGTTCTACATTCCGTGCTTACGTGTGGAAATAGAACATGTTCTACGCACACATTGATGAATGAGGGCCCAGGAGCAGACGGGATGTTTAAGAAGAGTTGGGAATTATTCCGGAATGCGGAGAGGCCTCTAATTCCTGCATCGCTGCCTCTCTGTCTGTCTCTCTGAACCGAACGTGTGCTTTATATTCAGATGGGCGCCAGGGCACATCAGGTGCGCAGCGTTACTGCTGATGGGTCTCTGTTCCGTGTTGGACGGTAATTAGCAAAGAGAGAGAGAGAGGGACAGAGCAGAGACAGAGTGAGACTCCACAAACACCTGATTCACATGTACTCAAACACTAGGGGTGTAACGGTACGTGTATTTGTCCCGCGAATTTACGGTACGGGCGTCGCGGTATGGTACATCCAGCCATACGAAGAATACGAATACAAGAATACAAAAAATATAAGAATACAACCCCACCCCACCAACCTCCTCCAATGTACAGTTTCTACGCCAAATGTATATACACTCCTTTTCTGGACACTTTTGTATCACAAACAGTACTGTATTTGCAAATCTGATATGTCATAAATGTATAGATGTAGCAGTACTGTCTATCTGTATGTCATGTATGTCATATATGTTATGATGAATTGAAAATGGGGGACCCTGATGTAAACAAGACGAAAGTCTTTCTCTGGTCTGCATCCCCTTAACAATTGTATGTATTGAGATGTACTGTACTGTACCCATTCTGCAATCTGTTAATAAACTTTTCAATCAATCAATCAATCAACGTCTCATACCACTAGGTGAAACTAGGGTTGCACATTTGACAAATGTATGCTCAATATCTTTACTTTACTTTACACTGGCTTACTAACAGTCTTAACACAGAAGGTCATTCATTTAACATTGAATATCAAGCTTGTATTGCCACATTTAGATGATGAATAAAATGTTGAAGCTTGTGAAGTAGATTTTGTGAGTGAGAGCGCTGGTTCCAAGAAGAATTCACACTGGAGATTGTTTTCAGAGGCAATGGCCCAGTTGGTGAGAAGGTGATTTATTCAGCAGACAAGGCACAGGTTACACAGCAACAGAGGTCCATCCTTGACACAGCCTCGATCAGACTGCGTCCCTTACAATGGTAAAACCGGGTTCTTATCTAAATTGTTGACCCCTCTTCTCATCAAAAATTAGCTGCTCCAAATCACACATATTACAAAGGTTTCTTTGATAAACAGGTTTTAACAATACTGGTCTTGTGATCAGGGGTGGGTCAGGGCCCCACCCTGGGTTTCTGTGTGTGTGTGTGTGTGTGTGTGTGTGTGTGTGTGTGTGTGTGTGTGTGTGTGTGTGTGTGTGTGTGTGTGTGTGTGTGTGTGTGTGTGTGTGTGTGTGTGTGTGTGTGTGTGTGTGTGTGTGTGTGTGTGTGTGTGTGTGTGTGGGTGTCACCTGAGTCTGTGTGTGTGGCTATGTGTTTGTGTGATCCACTTAGAGAGAGAGTCTAGTGTGTGTCTATGAGAGAGTCTAGTGTGTATGTGTGTGTATGTGAGAGTCTAGTGTGTGTGTGAGAGAGTCTAGTGTGTGTGTGTGTGTGTGCGTGTGTGTGTGTGAGTGTGTCCGTGTGTGTGTGTGTGTGTGTGTGTGTGTGTGTGTGTGTGTGTGTGTGTGTGTGTGTGTGTGTGTGTGTGTGTGTGTGTGTGTGTGTGTGTGTGTGTGTGTGTGTGTGTGTGTATGTGTGTATGTGTTGATCAAATTATCCTGAAACCAGTTTGTCCTGTTTTAGATGAATTGGTGGTCTCAAAATGTCCTGGTGGGTGAGTTAGCGGGGGAGTGTCACATGAGAGAGTAGGTGAGTGTGTCTTTATGTGTGGCAGTGGGTGTTTGTGTGTGTGTGAGGTTAATCTGGTTACACCAAAACCAAGGGCCCCTAGCCTTCAGCCCCTTAGACATCTCAAATACACATAATCAATATTATTTATCTAGCTAGTTTTAACTTAATCTTAACTTGATTGGCCATATGAATTCATTGTTACTTCACTTGTAAAGGCAGGATGACAAGCCGACATAACAAATTAACGGCGCACTCTGCACTGGGCTGTTTCCTCCCCTCCTCCCCTCCCCTTACTACAGGTGTGCCTGAAACTAAACCATGAATGAATGATTATGTTTGTATCACAGCAGGGTCATTACACAAGGCTGAAAATGTTCATCGTTTTCTTGTTCGCCTAATAATGTTAACCAATGGAAAGACACACACACACACGCGCACACACACACGCGCACACACACACACCAACGTGTTCCACGCTACGTCACAGTTGATCCGAGAGAGAGAGAGAGAGAGAGAAAAAACGCAAACATGCTTTTTCTGATCTGGACTGGTCCTCTGAGCTCCTCTCCAGTCGAGCTGTGGTGTTTAAAGCCAAAATATTGATAAATCCTCTGCCGTTGTTGTGTAACAATGTCTCTGCTTCAGTGAAGTCAAATCTACTCTAGAAGTGAAAGTGAGAGTATAGACAGGTGGGGGGAGGGGGCACTAGGCAATTAATTTACTCAAGTGGATTCTAAGTATAACTTAATAAAAAAATATTATATTTAATAATAATAATTATTATAAATATATAATATTTAATAATCATTCTAAATATTTTTTTTCCTGTTGTCGTACTGAACCATGACCCCAAAACCGAGGTATGTACCGAACCGTGGCTTCTGTGTACCGTTACACCCCCTAGCATGTACACAAACACAGGGCACGGATACACATGTACTCAAACACAGTATTGTAAGTAAGTAAGTAAGTAAGTAAGTAAGTAAGTAAGTAAGTAAGTAAGTAAGTAAGTAAGTAAGTAAGTAAGTAAGTAAGTAAGTAAGTAAGTAAGTAAGTAAGTAAGTAAGTAAGTAAGTAAGTAGTTTCAAGTTTCTTTAATAGTTGTCATACAGAAGTACAGAATACTTTTATAAAAAATGCTTCTTACTGTTACGCTCCAGAGACTGTGCAAGACAAGATAAGTATGAAATAAAATAACATAGTATAGCATGTAAATTAGAAGTAAAAAATTAGGTCACAGTGTTCAGTATAGACATATGTACAATGTTCGATGCATAATAGACGTAACTGAGTTACCATATAACAATATACTATGCAGTGTACTAATATACAATACTATATAGTGCAAAGCAGAAATGGGATGAGGTACGATTTAGGTACAATTTACAGTAGGTGTACGAGTTGTAGTGCAAATCCTTTATCAATAAATATAAAGTGTGTTTGTGTGATCTAAAGTGTGGAGAGTGGGTGCTGCAGTGTGTTGTTTGTTTAAGTGAGTGTGTGGGTGTGTGTGCTATGATGGTTGTTGCATAGTGTTTATTGTTCGTTGAGCAGCCTGATGGCCTGGGGATAGAAGCTTCTTCTGAGTCAACCGATACCGATATATGCAGGGTTCCCCCCCCCCCCAAAAACGGAATAATTTCAGGTAACTAACACAACATTATGCATACTTTTGACAATAAATAAAATCTGAATTTGTTCTTACTTGCTTGCCTGGGTAATTAAATAAATGTAAAAAAATTATAATAATAATAATTTAAAACCGATACCGATCATTTCCGATATCACATTTTAATGCCAATATCGGCTGATAATATCGGTAGGCCGATAATATCGGACACCCCTAGAAAAAAGCAGTATCAACAATCAAGACACGCAAGGAATCTGATGATACCAAGCATTCCATGCTACCTTCCTTGGAAAGGGTCTATGTTGCTCAAAAGCTTACCAATACATCGACAGGAAAAGATAATCCAATATGAATTAAGGTTAGCAATACTCTATATTTAGAGTTGGCTGGTTGGTTGGTTGGTTGGTTGGTTGGTTGGTTGATTGGCTGGTTGGTTGGTTGGTTGGTTGGTTGGTTGGTTGGTTGGTTGGTTGGTTGGCTGGCAGGTTAGGTAGTTGGTTGGTTGGCTGGCTGGCTGGCTGGCTGGCTGGTTGGTTGGTTGGTTGGTTGGCTGGTTGGTTGGTTGGTTGGTTGGTTGGTTGGTTGGTTGGTTGGTTGGCTGGCTGGCTGGCTGGCTGGCTGGTTGGTTGGTTGGTTGGTTGGTTGGTTGGTTGGTTGGTTGGTTGGTTGGTTGGTTGGTTGGTTGGTTGGTTGGTTGGTTGGTTGGTTGGTTGGTTGGTTGGTTGGTTGGTTGGTTGGTTGGTTGGTTGGTTGGTTGGTTGGTTGGTTGGTTGGTTGGTTGGTTGGTTGGTTGGTTGGTTTGGTGGTTGGTTTGGTGGGTGGTTGGTTGGTTTGGTCGTTGGTTGGTTGGTTGGTTGGTTGGTTGGTTGGTTGGTTGGTTGGTTGGTTGGTTGGTTGGGTGGGTGGTTGGGTGGGTGGGTGGTTGGTTGGTTGGTTGGTTGGTTGGTTGGTTGGTTGGTTGGTTGGTTGGTTGGTTGGTTGGTTGGTTGGTTGGTTGGTTGGTTGGTTGGGTGGTTGGTTGGTTGGTTGGTAAGACAAAATGGGAAAAAGTAGGGATGTTCGATATTGGCTTTTTTACCGATATACCGATATTGTCCAACTCTTAATTTCCAATACCGATATCAACCGATACCGATACGAATTTGTTCTTACTTGCTTGCCTGGGTAATTAAATAAATGTAAAAAAAATTATAATAATAATAATTTAAAACCGATACCGATCATTTCCGATATCACATTTTAATGCCAATATCGGCTGATAATATCGGTAGAAAAAAGCAGTATCAACAATCAAGACACGCAAGGAATCTGATGATACCAAGCATTCCATGCTACCTTCCTTGGAAAGGGTCTATGTTGCTCAAAAGCTTACCAATACATCGACAGGAAAAGATAATCCAATATGAATTAAGGTTAGCAATACTCTATATTTATTTAACAAAACAGAATAATCCCAAATATCTGATCAACAAGAGAAAGCTGTAAACTAAATTGCCTGAAAGCACCCCACGTACCTCTTCTGAAGTTCTAAAATAAAGTTAAAAACGACAGTGGCGTTATCCAATCATGACTCTAAATGTATTGTCCCTCTGGGACATGACAGCGATGGTCTCAGTAAGTATTACGGTATATAGATAGTTGATGAGCCAAACCGTTTGACCCCCAGATTCAATACAATTCTGGTCGCTTTACTGTTAGTGTCGCTCTATCCCTCCCTCTCTCTCTCCCTCCCTCTCTCCCTCCCTCCCTCCAGATGGTGAATGTGTTGTGTGTAGTGTTAGCGCCCATGGCGTAGCTAATTGAACACTAATGGACTCCTCTGTCTCTCAGTGCAAACAGTTGATGGCGATTGACCTCGGTGCGGCCAGCCAATCAGATTGCCCAGCTGGAGAGGACACGCCCCCCCCCCCCCCCCCTCCCCCCTTAACTCGCACTGCAGAGCAAAAAATGGGATGAACTGATGTATCTGTCAATGACCTTCACGTATCAGTCTGCATTTATATAACCAAATATCCAAAGCACTTTACAACTTCTACCTCACATTTACCCATTCACGCACACATTCACACACAGACGGCAGAGGAAACCATGCAAGGTGCCGACCTGCTCATCAGGAGCAGTTAGGGGTTAAGTGTCTTGCTCAAGGACACTTCGACACTTAACCTCCTGATTACCAGACAACCGCTCTACCTCTGTTTTACAATGAATCAAGCAGAGTATAATGTTTCCTGTATTACTGATTGCATGTGTGATGTATCGTGCCTTAAGAGTCCAACTGACAGGGGCGACAGTGGCTCGGGAGGTAGAGCAGTCGTCTGGCAATCCGGAGGTTCCCGGTTCGATTCCCGCTCCTCTCGGGCAGCGTGTCGATGTGTCCTTGAGCAAGACACTTAACCCCTAATTGCTCCCGATGAGCAGGTTGGCACCTTGCATGGTTGCTTCTACCGTCTGTGTGTGAATGTGTGAGTGAATGGGTAAAATGTGAGTGACAAATTGTAAAGCGCTTTGGATAAAAGCGCTATATAAAAAAGCAGCCATTTACCATGACAGGAACGAAAGCAGGAACTTATTCACACAGATTCTGCTTGGCTATCAGGCATTTCCTGGTTTTTCACAAGGTTACATATAGGGCTGTCCTTGACTAAATAAATTCTTAGTCACTAGACTAGACTATTACTAATAGTCACAGGGCGTTGTCGAGGAACTCATTGGTTTACTTAGTAGACAAATCTGTAAAATTGGTTTCGAAAATGTATTGATAAAAGGCTAAATCACTATACCAGAAGTGAAACTGCTGCCAGGTGCCTGTACTCTGACGGAGATACGTTAGCTAGCAGCATTTGACCATTAGGCAGAAGTCATGTTAATGACATTCTATAAACAACTGACTGTACTGAAATGAAGTAATGTGATTCCATATTGACACAATATTCCATGTTGAAAGAAAAATAAAGTGGTAGATGTTTTTTATTTTGGCAAATGCTGTTTTGGTTTTGGAAAAACGTGTCTTTAAGCGATGGCTTCCGGCCGCCATTAATTTAAGTGGATGTTGGGGGTTAGCGAGGCGCAATGACTGATGGGTAATGTTGCTTGTCAACTTCTGGTGAACTGATGAACCGTTGCTCAGTTCTTCCCTACACAGTTCACATTTCCCTTAGAACTGAGCCCGTTTCGCTCCCTACGATTTGGAATCTTATACTTAACATGGCTGAGCACCCTGTGCAGTCCTGTGAGTCCACTTCGCAGGGAACTAGTGGCCAATCGGAACACAGCTTGTGTTTAAGTGGTGCTGTTACTCCAGGCTCGCCCCACGCTGGTTGACATCGTACACTACAGCCTTCTGCTGCTTCCTGCAGTTCAGAGGACCATGACCGCTGAAGTGCAGGAACGTGTGTGTGTGTGTGTGTGTGTGTGTGTGTGTGTGTGTGTGTGTGTGTGTGTGTGTGTGTGTGTGTGTGTGTGTGTGTGTGTGTGTGTGTGTGTGTGTGTGTGTGTGTGTGTGTGTGTGTGTGTGTGTGTGTGTGTGTGTGTGTGTGTGTGTGGCTGCTGCATTGGAGTGTGGAACAGAGACACTCACAAGTCATTTTCCAAGTCCAAGCACCCTGGTTATGGTTGTAATGAGCCTTTTATCAGGCTCTATCAATTTCCTTCTATGAATATCGAGAGGGTGGCTAAGAAATGGATATAGAACGTTACTCAGGGTAACAGGAAAATATTGCTAACATTAATATTAGGCGTGCAATAATAACTGTAGCGCATTTTTCAATAGCAGTTAGAGTACAGCCATATTGTAATAATTACACTGAGGGCGGGATCCACAAAGAATGGATTGCACTGCGTGGTGATTGATTGATTGATTGATTGAAAATTGTATTAACAGATTGCAGAATGGGTACAATACAGTACGGCTCAATACACACAATTGTTAAGGGGATGCAGACCAGAGAAAGACTTTCGTCTTGTTTACATCAGGGTCCCCCATTTTCAATTCATAATAAATTGTAAGTAAGGGTGCAATTAGCAGCTTGCAATGCATTCTTTGTGGATCCCGCCCATCTCCAACTAATGACTAATGATCTACTGTGAATGAACACACCCCTCTAGCCTCTCAAACCCAATAAGACACGTAGCATTACGTGGTCAACAATAAAGCTGTAACCTGCCTGTAGCCGATAAGTACAAGATACAAGATACAAGAGTTTTATTTGTCACGGCATACAGGTATACAGTGAAATGCGGGGGGTCTCGCCCGCAACGATGTGCATAATACAAGTAATAATAATAATAGAGTCCAACCAATAGAGCGACATAGTGTAATAAACAAGTAAACAAAGTAGTATCTGTACATGAGTTATTTACAGAGCATGGTAGGACATGCTAGGTCCTGTGGTAGTGCAGTACACTGTTAGCTACGGATGAGGCACTGGGTCTTTATGTAGACTGCTATACAATGCTATATTATACAATCTCAAGCTATACTATTCTTAAAGTGACCTTTCCTTCTGTAAAGTGTCCATAGTGTGAGCGTGTGCAGCATGAGTGTGTGTGTGCTCATGTTAAAGTGGCTGCTAGTGTGTGAGCGTGTACAGTGTGTGTGTTGTGTGTGTGCTCATGTGTGCTTGTGCGTGGAGAGTTCAGTGTTCAAGGCTCTGATGGCCTGGGGGAAGAAGCTGAGCCTAAGTCTCTCTGTCCTCGTTAATGGTGCTCGCAGGCGTTTGCCTGACCGCAGCAGCATGAACAGGCTGTTGTTGGGGTGGTGAGGGTCTTTCATTATCCTGCAGGCTCTGGATTTGCACCTCTTGTTGTATAGGACCTGCAGGGTTGGTAGTGAAATACCCGTGGTACGCTCGGCTGAGCGCACCACTCTCTGTAGGGCCTTCTTGTCCTGTGCCGTGCTGTTGCCATACCAGGCAGTGATGTTTCCAGTCAAGATGCTCTCTACAGCTCTGGAGTAGAAGGACTGGAGTATCTTCCCAGATACTCTGAACTTCCTTAACTGTCTCAGGTGGTAGAGGCGCTGCTTCGCCTTTTTTTACGACTGAGTCTATGTGTGTTGTCCATGTCAGGTCCTCTGAGATGTGGACCCCCAGGTACTTGAAGCTGCTCACCCTGTCCTCTGTAGCCCCGTTTATCCTCAGTGGTGTGTGTGCCTCCTGCTGTCTCCTCCTAAAATCCACGATCAGCTCCTTGGTTTTACCAATGTTCAGGAGCAGGCTGTTGTCCTGGCACCAGCGTTCCAGTACCTCAACCTCCTCCCGGTAGGCCTTATCGTCGTTGTCCGAGATCAGCCCCACCACCACTGTGTCGTCCGCAAACTTCACTATGGAGTTGGAGCTGAACTTGGCCACACAGTCGTGTGTGTATAGTGAGTACAGCAGGGGGCTCAGAACACAGCCCTGGGGGGACCCGATGCTCAGGGTGATGGTGTTGGAGGTCTGACCCCCCACCCTGACCGCCTGGGGCCTTTCGCTCAGAAAGTCCAGTATCCAGGCGCTCAGAGCGGAGCTCAGACCCAGCTCGATCAGCTTGTCCACCAGTCTGGTGGGAACTATGGTGTTGAACGCTGAGCTGTAGTCAATGAACAACAGTCTCACATAGCCCCCCTTCTGTCGGTCCAGGTGAGAGAGGGTGCTGTGCAGTACTTGGGAGACCACATCATCAGTGGACCTGTTTGGCCTGTATGCAAATTGCATAGGGTCCATATCACTGGGGAGGGAGGCACAAATGTGATCCTTAAAGGAAAACTCCAACATTTTGGGAAATTAGCTTATTTAACATCTTCCCTGGAGTTAGACAAGAAGATACATACCTTTTTTGTCTCTGTGCGTGCATTTAGCTTTGGGAACAGTCACTCCGTTAGCGTAGCTTAGCTTCATCACTGGAAGTGGGGGGGGGGGGGGGCATAGCCTGACGTTGCCTACAGGGTCTTACAGTCACCAAATACAACTCCAAAACGTTCCTGTAAACATGTTGTGACCTGTGTATTCACCACGTGGAGAAATAAAAAATAATTGAATTCGACAATTACGTTTTATAAGCGAATATACACAAACATTAACACAAACCTAAACTAACGTTACAACTAACCTAAAGTTAGTTTAGGTTCGTGTCAACGTTAGATAATGTACAAAATATACGTTTTCAGCTGCTATAAACGTCACACTTTTATTTTGAAAACCCCAGAAAGGAAGTCATTATATTTGCTTTACCATCCTGTTCTGTGTTAGCTCCGGTTAGCTCCGAGCGTGCAGTAGTTAGTATTATATTATCAACAGGCACGTGCACACATAGAGCCCAAGGGGTGCTTGAGCACCTGCCTTTTTGAGCCTCATAAAAAAAGTGCCCTTTTTGAAAAATAAAAATAAAAGAAAATTTGTTACGCATATAGACTGCCCTTCCAACTGAAAATGTCAGGATAGAATCAAAATATTAGGTAAAGAGAGAGAGATGCCCCATATTCCATTGCAGTTTGCACGGCCTCCTCAGCGTGCCTCTCTGCGGACCTATATTTTATGCATAGCGTGGGTGGTGATGATGATGATGATAGAAACCGCTGTGGCGCATACAGTTGAATGCTGGTATTACACTCACTGAGGGACACGAAGAAGTCAAGTCCGATGGGATTTGGGAATCTCAAATACAAATCGGGATTGGAATAAAAAATGCATTTATATTAAACAATACAGAATATACAGCACTTCTTGGGGTCTGTAGGGTAAGCACTTATTCCCTCCCCCCTGAACATTTATGGAGATGTATGGGACTTTTAAGTCAGTGATAAAAGTGTCTTTCAAGGTTAAGTGAGCTCCTGCACTGATTATTATAGTTCAATATTCAATATTTGATCACCAAAACCCTCCAAAAAGCATAAAAAGGTGGCCCCCCCGCCCCGAAAAGGGCCCTTTAAAATCGGGCTTGTGCGCTACGCGCGCTCAGTTAAAACACACACAGGTATAGTGCCCTTTTCAGCCTTTGAGCCCTCTAAAGTCCTGTGCACGTCCCTGAGTGGGTGTGTATCTGTTAGTGGCTTGATGTGATGGTTATTAGTCAGAAGGATTACGACAAACATCTGTATCTCCAGTATGCACCCTCCCAAGTGATGATGTTTGGAGGGCGTGGAGGAGATGTATTATAGGACACGAGTGTCAGCTTCCTCATGGTTGCATTGATCCATTGGTGGACTGTTTCCAACATGGTGGACTTGATCACCTGCAGTGATGTAGACATCCTTGTCATCTGGGAACTGTCCATCTGTTAACAACTTATTTGACAGGAATGAGAAAATGTCTTGTTACACCTGGCGCAACTAACTCCTCGTCAACAGAAATATCTCTACTTGACGTGTATTGTGTCTATCACAATAAAAGCTTTCCCATAGAGCTCTGCATGATGTTTGAAGTGCTGCATTCTCAGCTTATTTGCTGTCTTCTTCTGTGTTTTCTTCTCATGGAACAACAGTAAGTTATTTCGCTTGATCGGTGCTGTCAGAAGTCTGTCATTTGATTCAAGCACTCTTCCTGAAATTGTTGTACTGCTCTTGTCCGGTAGACTCGAGTTGATGGACAGATACGGCTGCAGCCGCAGACTCACACACCTTATTGACTAATGTAACCAGGTCTTTACTGCCCTCCTCAAAGGGATTCCCATTGCTCAGCAACACCTCCATCAGGTCTTTGGCATGGCGTTGACATTGGTGCTGATGCAGATCCTTTCTTGTGATGAGGACGTTCTTCACAATCAACTGTTGTTTACAGTTCTCATATCTAACTCTAGTTCTCCACATATTTATTGTCTCATTGTGTGAAATATCATATAAGATATGCTCCAATCATGTTTCTTTTATTTTTATTCAATTACTCATTCATGAAAACCTAGGTACAGGCACCAACATCACCATTCTAGGTTCAATAGAATAAAAGTTATGAAGCGTAATTCGAAATAAATACAGAAATTGCAGCCATACCAGAATATTCAAAACATCAATATTTGAACTCCAGTTGATTCCTCACACAGTATTAACTTAAAATAGCAATACAAAATTATATTACACAGCAATTGTGTGAACATTAAGACGTTAAGAATTCATGATTTCGATTGTGGCCATTTTGGATATTTTTATTAAATTCAACGGGTTTCTTGACACTCAAGCCCAAATTGTTCTATAGATCCTTATCTTCAAATTAGAAGTGAAAACGAAACTTTCGCATTCATTTGAAATGACTGAGTGTCCAGGCACCCCACTATCAGAAAAGTGTGTGGTTTTCTGGTCAGCAGGAGATGTGCATCTCTGGCAGCTTATGGTCAGTGGCATTGTTCGTCAAATAGTGTTGAACTTGAGTGTTACACCCTGAGTGCATAGTATAATAGACATATTAGCATGGTAGGTAGTAGTATACGGATAGTAACATAATAGTAAGTAAGGTACTAGTAAAAGACAGTTATTTATATATATATTATATTGTAGAAATCGTCGGAATAGAGAAACGCACAATTTCTATCAGTTGACAACACAAAGCTGTGTGTCATTTATTTCGCAGTAGCACAAGTGACAGCTGTCAGAACTATGCCGTGCTAGCTTCTGACAGCTCGTAGTAATCAAACATTTATCAATGAAACCCCACACAGGGCGTCTCCTCTCAGCCCAACCCCAAAACCAACCTCCTTAAAGTGACAGTGCCCCACTGCCCCATCAACACATCAAAACAATACCATGGGGAATTATGTCTCTATACCCACTACAATATAAATATTATATTTATTAAGAAGGTTATTTATTTATTTGCATTTCAGATATTGATTGAAGGTTCCGGTTCCGGGTCGGAAGGATGTGAACGTCTCTGAGCCACGCTGCCGCTCCCGAACTTTTATTTTACTTTAAAAAGCCTATTTTTTTTATTTTCAAGGTGATTGAACCACTAATATACAACATCCGTATCTGAGACTGTACTAATCGACCCAAAAAGGAAAAAGAATAACGAGCATGATGACTGCACGAGTCTTGAGAAGCGAGACCGCCCCTGTGGATGGGGCTACCATGGCTAAGCTAATGGATGAGCTCAAACAGGCCTTCACCACGGAGTTCAGAACGTTTGCTGCCTCGCTCAAGTCTAGACTCGACGGCTTCCAGGAGGAGATAGCAGACCATACCCAACGCCTGACCTCCGTGGAGGACGGCATGGATAGGTGGTCGGATAGGATGGTGGAGCTAGAAGTGAGATGCACAGCTCAGGATATAGTCATCGACAAGCTAAGAAACAAGCTAATTGATGTTGAGTCACGTAGTCGACGTTCTAACATACGCATCCTGGGCCTGGACGAATCCCTGCACAGCAACCGTCCCAGTGTCTTTTTCGCGGAGGTCCTGGTGGAAATCATGGGGAAAGATGTCCTCGCTACACCACCGGAGCTTGACCGATGCCACAGGACGCTAACACCCAGACCAGCACCAGGCTCCAGGCCTAGGGCCGTAATTGCCCGCTTACATCACTACAAGATCAAAGAGACTATTATCCTGGAAGCTCGCAAGAGGAGAGGGAATCTGACATACAGAGGGAAACCAGTCGCTATCTTCGAAGATTATCCCCCCGAGGTGGTCGAGCAACGTTCACAATACCGTGATGTCATGGGGCCCCTGTACAAGCGCGGATTTAAACCATCGCTCCAGTTCCCTGCGAAGCTAATCATCCGAACCAAGGAGGGCAGGCTGCATCTACCGTCGCCCAAGGACGCCATGGACTTCCTGAGGGCCCGACCCAGAGGGACCTCGACACCGGTTTCGCCAGGACGAGACGCAGACCCGACACCGGCTTCACCAGGGCGAGACGCGGGCATGACGCTGGCTCCACCGGAGCGAGACGAGGACCCGACACCGGCTTCACCAGGGCGAGACGTGGGCCTGATGCTGGCTCCACCGGGGCGAGACGCGGACCCGACACCAGCTCCACCGGGGCGAGACGCGGACCCAACGCTGGCTCCACCGGAGCTGAACGCGGACCCGACACCGGCCTCATCAGATCCTGACGGGGTAGTAGCGATGGACCGTTAGCATACTGCTACGGCTATCACACAGAAAGGGGTCGCATTTGGTATCTTATTACATATGTGAGTATGGATGAATACTTGACATTAGGCCTCGCCTGGAAAGTTATCTTTTTATTTTTCTCTCGCTATCTCACATAAGGGGAGGAGGGGGACAAGTATGTTGTATATGACTGTTGTACTGATGCGCGACCATAGCCACGGGCTAGGTTGCTAACTGTTAACGTTTCGGAAGGAGCGGGACCTATTCTATTCCGTTTCGGATATTTCTGCCACGCTTATGACTTTTGCGCGATATACCAGCTCCCGGCCATGTTTTTGATCATGGCCACCGGGATGCATTTACTGTTGATTACACGTCGAGCGAGATGGGGTCTCGTGGCTGCGCCACCTGTTTGACTCTCAACCGGTTCATGCAACCCGCATGGCTCCCATTAATGTTTGCTGCTGACAATGTGCTCGCGGGAGCGGCGGGCGGCCCCCGGCACAGCGCCCTCCTCTGGTGGGGAGGCATAACTGTGTAGGGTCGAACCAGCGTCAGGGGAGATAGCAGTTGGCCACGGAGATGATTCTACGAGTGGTAGGTTTGAAGTCTCTGGAAATGTTGGTGAGTCCCTGTGATGTTGGGGAAAGACCCACCGGTCCCACACATTTATATGTTTTTTATGTCATTATTATATGTTTTATGTATGGCTCGAAATACGTGTGCATAGTGTTTAGGTTAAGTGAATTCTACATGCCCACAGGCTTGCCCAGGTCTGCCCCACCTACACGCCCTTCAATGTTCTATGGCTACGGCTAACTCTGAGAGCTTCAAGCTCTGCTCCTGGAATGTTCGAGGCCTGCAGAGGTTGGCTAAGAGGAAGGCGATTCTGACCTTTTTAAGGAGGGAGAATGTGTCGATTGCTTTTTTACAAGAAACTCATATGGGGCCCAACGACACTGCTAAACTCCAAAAGAGCTGGGTAGGACAGGTCTTTGCTACAAACTATTCTACGTTTAGTAGGGGCGTGGCCATATTGATCAATAAAAATCTCCCCTTTAGACTTATAACTTCCTCTGTGGATAGCCAAGGTCGCTATGTGATTATCAAAGGGGTTCTTAAGGGTAAAGAAATGACATTTATGAATGTATACTGTCCCCCAGGCTATTCCCCTGACTTTCTATCCAAGATATTTGCTGAGTTTAATGGCCTGGCCTCTAAGAACGCCTTTGTGGGCGGAGACTCTAATTGTCACCTCATACCGTCTCTTGACAAACTCCCACCCAGTCTGGCTCCCCCCTCTAGGCAAGCAAAGATGCTCACCTCCCTATGCGAAGACACTGGATACTCAGATGTCTGGAGAACCCTTTGCCCATCAGAACGGAAGTTCACCTTTTTTAGCGGCCCACACAAGAGCAACAGTAGAATAGACTATTTCTTCATCCCTTCCTCTAAGCTCTTTCTAGTATCGTCCTGCACAATCGGAAGCATCGTTCTATCGGATCACGCCCCTATATACCTGGTCTACTCCCTGTCAGAAGAGAGAGCGATGTCGAGGCGTTGGCGCCTCAACCCATACCTCCTCAAAGATGATATATTTGTCTCCTATTTCGAATCGGAATTCAAAATTTTCGACTCAATTAACTTTCGCTCTACGGATAACCCGTCTCTACTCTGGGAAACATCTAAGGTCTTTTCTCGTGGACTGATTATATCTTATGTATCATCCAAGAAGCGCAAGAAAAATGAACAATGTAAACTTCTTGAATCCAAACTAGCCGACCTTGAAAATCAGCATGTTTCAAACCCAGCCCCGGCTGTGCTTATGGAGCTTACAGCCACCAGAGCGGCGCTAAACACTCTTCTGATCCAGGACGCCGAATATTCTCTTAAATTTGCCAAACAGAGAATGTACGAACACGGTGACAAGCCGGGTAGGTGCCTGGCTAACTTGGCAAAAAAAAGGGCTGACACCCAAGTAATAGCCTCAATCTCCGACTCCAACGGGGTCAGGTCCTTTGACACCAAAACTATTAACAAAGAGTTTGCCTCTTTCTATGCCCAACTCTATAGGACCGAACGACCCGATGGTGCTCTCTCTGACATGCAGGCCTTCTTCACTGAATTACGCCTCCCTAAGGTATAGAAAGATCAGAACTTGCTCCTTAACGCCCCAATTACAAAGGAAGAAGCTCTGGGCGCCCTTAAGGCTATGCCATCTTGTAAGGCTCCAGGCCCGGACGGTTTCGGATGCGAGTTTTATAAAGAGTTCGGTCATA
This sequence comes from Notolepis coatsorum, assembly GCF_963971535.1. Taxonomy (NCBI): domain Eukaryota; kingdom Metazoa; phylum Chordata; class Actinopteri; order Aulopiformes; family Paralepididae; genus Notolepis; species Notolepis coatsorum. The sequence goes on along the minus strand of NW_028173960.1, from coordinate 20,652 downwards.
TTCTATTAGATCCCCTGCTGGCAATGCTTAATCACTCCGCTGAAGTGGGGATACTGCCCCAGTCTCTACGGGAAGCTAATATCTGCCTTCTCCTTAAGAAGGGTAAATGCCCTGAGGAGTGCGCCTCCTATAGGCCTATAGCCCTACTCAATTCGGACCAAAAGTTGCTTTCCAAGATCCTGTCCATGCGCCTGGAAAAGGTACTCCCTTTTATTATTAATGAAGATCAGACCGGTTTTATTAAGGGTAGGAACTCTACCGACAACATGAGACGGCTCCTCAATATCATCCAAATGACTCGTGAGACAGACCACCCCGCTGTGGTTCTGTCTCTCGACGCGGAGAAGGCGTTTGACCATGTAGAATGGCCGTATCTATTTTTAACCCTCGCTGAATTTGGCTTAGGTGACACCTTTATTGACTGGGTCAAGGTTCTTTACAACTCGCGGATGTCGGCGGTCCTGACTAATGGACTTAGGTCTAGCAACTTTCCTCTGCAGCGGGGGAACCCCCAGGGGGATCCTCTTAGCCCTTTACTATTCGACATGGCCATAGAACCACTCGCACAGGCCATAAGGCAGTCAGCCGAGATCTCAGGTATTAGAGTGGGCGGGAGGGAGCACAAAATCACCCTTTACGCGGACGACGTGCTGATCTTTGTGTCTAAGCCTGACTCTTCAATTCCATGTCTAACCCGCATGATTTCCACATTTGGAACCTTCTCGGGGTACAAAATAAACGTTTCCAAATCCGAAGCAATGCCACTTGGGACACTCAAATCTATCCCGATACTGCCCGAGCCCTTCCCATTTCGCTGGTCGCCCTCCGGCTTCGTTTATTTAGGAGTATTTGTGACACCCACCTATGATACGTTGGCTAAGGCCAATTTTCCCCCTCTTTTAGACACCATAAGGGCAGACTTAGTTAGATGGGCCCCCTTACCGATCTCCTGGCTGGGTAGGATTGCCCTCGTCAAGATGAACGTACTCCCCAGACTGTTGTACCCTCTCCAAATGATCCCAGTGCTGCTGACAAACAAGGTTATCAAGGTGCTGGAAGGCTGGCTAAGCTCATTCATTTGGAATGGGAAGAAACCGCGTCTGAAAATGGCCAAATTACAGATGGATAGTGAAGATGGGGGTCTAGACCTACCTAATATTAGACACTACCAGCTGGCGGCACACCTTAGGGTGCTGGTCGGCTGGTTCAGAGCACACCCACTGTCAATATGGCTGGACGTTGAATCCTCGCAATCTAAGTCCCCCCTGTGGAACCTACTATTTATCAAAGACTTTAGGTCTGTGAGGAAGGTGTGCTCCAACCCCATCACATTATGTTCCGTCAAGGCCTGGAAGACTGTCCGTAAGGTGGAGGGCCGAGCCAAGCTGACCTCTCCCCTTACCCCGATTGTAGACAATCCCGACTTTAAGCCAAACCAAGTCGGCGGCGGCTTCAAGACCTGGTATAGGCAGGGCATAACCGATCTTGGCCACCTGTTTGATGGCCGGACCCTAATGTCCTTTACACAGCTGCAGCAGCGATATGGTCTATTGAAAGCGGAATTTTTTAGGTACCTACAAATTAGGCAGTTTATCACCAAGGACACCTCACTTTTAACTGACATCTCTACCTCGCAGGTGGAGAAAGCCCTCTCCTTACAGATCCCCAAAAAACAAATATCTATCTTCTATAGTACTCTGAACCTTAATTCATCTTTATCTTCCTATGTTACTAAACAGTCCTGCGAAGAGGATTTGGACATAGAAATCACAGATGCAGACTGGCAGGATACGTGGACCTACGCAAAAAAAATCTCGGTTTGTAACCGCACCAAGGCCATCCAAATTAGAATATTGCATCGCATTCATATTACCCCCGCCCGTAAAAGTAAAATGGATCCCAATACGTCCCCACTTTGCTTTAAATGCAAGATAGAGATTGGAAATCACGTCCACTGTTTTTGGACCTGTGTAAAACTACAGAGCTACTGGTACGACGTTGTAGAAGAACTGTCTGACATATTTCACACCCCCATCGAGCTGGATCCCCTCTGCCTTTTGCTGGGCCTCCCAGATATTCATGTTACCAATTCCAAACATAAGAGACTGTTCAATTTGTTGACATTCGCTGCTAGAAAGAACATCCTGTTGTTTTGGATCAAGGACGAGGTCCCGTCAATGAGGTCATGGCACAATATCATAATGGAATGTATCCCCTGTGAATATATTACATGTATGCTGCATTCCAAGTTGGACACTTTTTATGAGATCTGGGACCCCTATCTGTCACATATTGGGCCTGCACTATCCACCACTGTACTCGCCGGATTTCCCCATTACCAGTAACCTCCCACTGCTGCCTTGTTTTGTCTACGGTACTGGCATTGTAAATACTGTACATGTCCTATTGACTACAGTGGCACTATACATGTTCTCTTGACTGCGGTAATACTGTACATGTTCTCTTGACTACAGTAGTGCTGTACATGTACCCTTGACTACAGTGACACTGTACATGTCCACTTGACTACAGTAGTACTGTACATGCCCACTTGACTACATTGATACTGTACATGTCCTCTTGGCTACAGTAGTGCGGTACATGTTCTCTTGACTACAGTAATGCTGTACATATACCTTTGACTACAGCAATGCGGTACATGCCCACTTGACTACAGTGATACTGTACGTGTCCTCTTGGCTGCAGTAGTACTGTACGTGCACTCTGGGCTACTAGGGAATACACGGTCATATGCACACGTTCACAACACACATATATGCATGTACACATAAAACATATACATAGGTAAAGCACACGCACATATGGGTAGGTAGAACACACGTATATATAGCACACGAGATAAGGCGCACACGTGAAAGCCACACTTATTTTATTTTATTTTCTATTGTATTTTCCTTATTTAATTTTTATTGTCTTTTTTCTTTTCTGTTTGCCTGTCTTGTATTGTTATTACTGTTGTTAGTGTCATTATTTTTATTATTATTGATGGTATTGTATTGTGATGTCTTGTTCTATGTTGAAAATTGAAAATAAAAACATTTATAAAAAAAAAGAAAAAAAAAAAAAGATATTGATTGAAGAGGTGTGTTTCTATATGGGTGACATGTCCCCATACACAGGGCATTCGCATGCAGTCACCAGGTCTCCACCCAATCCAATGCCTATATGGGATTTTCGATGACCTGTTAAGACGGCACTCTCTTACGCCACCATCGCCAAAACACCAAAAGAGCATCAAATCACTGACCTCTAGGACCATCATTCAGGTCATAGTACCAGTTAGATTAGATTACATTGAAATGTATTGCCATCATACAGCATAAGTATATTACAATGAAAATAGGTGGGGCATCCAACCCGAGTGCAAATGTAACAGTAAAGTGCAATAGTAATATTAATATAGTGATTAAGCTGGGTATAAGATATGTACATTTGTTCTACTGAGTATAATGCTAATCACATGTATGTACAGAGTTGTAATATATTTAAATGTTTCAAAAATGTTCTTATGTATCTCAGTTGCTATTGCATGCACATATGTGTTTTATTACACGTACATGTACATACATACCAACTATTCGCCTGTTTTATTCTCCACCCATACATAGCAACACTATTATCACCGACATCCAAGAAGGGGGATCACCCCTTTGAACGGCCCTTCTAAGGTTTCTCTCCTCCACATCGCCTGTGGTGCTTTTTTTCTATTGCTAGGTTTTTCCTTACCTTTGCTGGGGTATGTCTGGGAGTGTTGCATTTATTACTTTACATTTATTTTGGATTTCATGGTGGGTTTTTTGTTCTTGATTTATTGGGATGTTTCTTCTTGAATAGTTTAAAGAAGACTTGTCCGGCCCATGGGGACATTAACTTGTGATTTCGGGCTTCACAAATCAATTTGATTTGATTTAATATGCATTTATATGTCCAGTGATACAGGTATAAAGACACTATGGTCAGGCACTATACTACTGGCCCCTGAGCAGCTAACACTGGAGCGGTTAAAGCTGAGGTGCCTTGCTCAAGGGCACAGCGAGCAGGCACGTGCACACATAGAGCCCAACGGGTGCACAAGCACCTGCCCTTTTGTGCCTCATAAAAAAGTGCCCTTTTTATTCCAATTATTTTTACCCTATTTTCTTTTTTACCTCCATATAGAGAGAGTGATCTGCAATCTGCTTGGGTTGGGGGTGCAATTCCTAACAGGCTCAACCATATGGATAAAAGTTCCCATATTATGTGCATTACACAAACTAAAAACAGATATTACATTACATTACACAAACTAAAAACAGATATTACATTACATTACACAAACTAAAAACAGATATTACATTACATTACACAAACTAAAAACTGATATTGTCTGAATTACTAGAAGAAAGAAATGCACCACCTTTGGCTGATAGTAATTTATTAATTTCTTAGGATTTCTTTTGGTCTAATAAATGTTTAAGGTTCTTAGATGGATCCCCTGCTGCCTCCTCCTCCTCTTCCACTTCCTCCTCCTCCTCCTGCTCCTCCTCATCCTCCTCCCCCTCCTCCTCCTGGGGTCACTGCAGGGGTCACTGCCTCCTCCTCCTCTTCCTCCTCCTTTCTCCTTCTCCTCCTCCTCCTGATCCTCCTCCTCGTCCTCCTGCTCCTCCAGGGGTCACTGCAGGGGTCACTGCCTCCTCCTCCTCTTCCTCTTCCTCCTCCTTTCTCCTCCTCCTCCTCCACGGGGAGCAGCGTACTGGCTCATGTTAAATGGCAGGCCATGCATTACGCAGCAGCTTCGGGCACAGCGCTGGGTCTTCATGTCCTCGGCTGCAGTCCACCTGTCGCTGCTCTGGTCGTAGTGCTCTACCTTGTTGGAGATGGAGGTGAAGTCACTGTAGCCTCCGACCACGAAGAGCAGGTCGTCCAGCACCGCGATGCCAAAGAAGCAGCGGGGGGTGAGCATGTCGGGCAGGGCGCTCCAGGAGTCAGTCAAGGGGCTGTAGGCCTCCGCGCTATGCAGGTAGTTTCCACCGTCCCACCCTCCCACCTGAGGACAGGACACATGAGAGGAATGTTTTAGTGTGTGGCTCAGGCAGGCAGGCAGGCAGGCAGGCAGACACTGTATTAATCCACTTAGGGAAATGAGGGCATCACAGAAGCATTGAAAGTCAAATGATACATATCTATAGAAATATCTAGTATAAAGCATTTGTCTCTGTGTGCACCTACCACATAGACATGTCCTCCGTATGCAGCGACTCCCACTCCGTCACGCCTGCTGCTCATGGGGGCGATCAGAGTCCACTGGTCGGTGTCTGGGCTGTAGCACTCCGCTGTGAGCAGACGCTCTGCCCCGTTGAAGCCACCACAGATGTAAACCTGTAATAAGAAAGAATATTCTAATTTAGTTTATATATTCCATTTGATTTCATTCTACTTTAATTGTCTGTTAATGTTGATGCACCAAAGGACCCAGACACATCTTTTGTATGTGCAAGCTTACTTGGCAATAAAGACATTTCTGATTTCTGATCTAACATTCCTTGTGTTCATCTAGCACCCTGTGTCCCTCAGTTCCACCCACCTTGCCCTGGAGGGCTGCTGCCCCTGTGTTGCGCCTGTGCTCCAGCATGGGTGAGATCACTGTCCACTGGTCGGTTTCAGGCTTGTAGCGCTCGGCGGTGTTCAGTATCAGGTGTCCGTCCCACCCTCCCATGGCGTAGATACAGCCGCCCAACGCGACCACGCTGAGGTGACTGCGGCGTGAGTGCATGGGAGCCACCTGCAGCCAGCTGCGAGTGACGGGGTTGAACCTGCTCACACTGCTGAGACGCTCATAGCAGCCGTCCCGGCCGCCGACGCAGTAGACCAGACCGTGGAGATAAGCGGTGCTGTGGTAGGCCCGGGGACTCTCCCCCTCAACGCTCACGTCCATCCATCCACTGGCTCGGATATTGTAAGCCTCCATGCCATTGGTCAGGATGCCGCCACCCAAGCCTCCGATGGCCAATAGGACCTCCTGGGGCCGGCGTGGGCGGGTCAGGGGGTTTGGGAGCCTGTCGGAGCCAGGGGGGTTCAGGACGCTGAGGATGAGGGCCCTGCAGTCGTGGCTGTCCCTCACCACAGGGTTGTTCTGGACGTTGCTCCTGAAGTAGTCAGGCCTCATCAAGCCCATGCGAACCTGCGAAGAGACAAGCATACAGCGGGTACAACTTAGACATCGGTTGTAGACGGTTTCTGTTGCTAGGGAACAGTTTGGACCCAAATGTTTGAGAACCACTGTACTAGGGAACCTAGAGTTGTTTTAATGTAATGCACAGTAATACAATTAGTTTTTTTTTTTTTTTATAAATGTTTTTCTTTTCTTTTCTTTTCATACATAAAACAGAACATAACAGTACAATAATAATAATAATAATAATAATAATAATAATAATAATAATAATAATAATAATAATAATAATAATAATAATAATAATAATAATAATAATAATAATAATAATAATAATAATAATAATAATAATAATAATAATAATAATAATAATAATAATAATAATAATAATAATAATAATAATAATAATAATAATAATAATAATAATAATAACAATGACAACAGCGACGACAACAATAATAACAGTAACATGAATCATAATGACCTTGACAAGAGACAGACAAACAAGAAAAAGTAAAATAATAAAAATTAAATAAAAAATTATGTGGCTCAGGCACTAGCAACCATGTTTGTGTATCCGTAATACGATTAGTTACCTTGGGCAGCAGCAAAGGGATGTGTGTTTTACGCTCCTCACGGGAGTGGTCGATCCAACGGAGGACGGCCTCGAACACCGTCTCCTCGCTCTTCACGTTCAGATCATCCCTCTCGATGATCTCCACCAGTTGCTGTGGGGACAGCTCCACAAACTCCTGTGAGACGTGCAACATCTCCTCAAAGTGGCACACGATGAAGAGATGGGCCTCGCGCCTCAGGTCAGGGCAGCAGTAGATGTCCGTGAACCTCCAGATGCCGACACAGTTTTCCAGAGACAGCTGGCCTTCTAGGAAGTCAGAGCACACTCCTACTATGCCAGTGACGCGAAGCTGGTCTGCAGCCACCAGAAGCTCTTCCACGTTCTCTGCTGTCACCAGCACAAAGCGTGTGTAGGAGTACTCTATGATGAGCTGCATCATAGCCATGGACACCCCAGGGATAGTGTAGACTGCTTTCTCTGAGTCACTCCAGCGAGTGAAGAGGGCTCTGTGGGACGCAGAGTATAGAGATATCTGATGAGTAAACAGTAAGCAACATTCTGTCCTGTGTAGTAATCAGAGCATGTGAGCGGAGCGGTGGATTTTGAAGTGAGCGTGGAGTGGGCTTTAAAATGGGTCCGAGCGACTCCGGAGCGAGAGCTCTCCTCCGCTCCGAGCCGCTCCCAGCCGCTCAGTGCACACGATCACACAGAAACTGATGTAATATACATGTAGTACAATGCCAAAGCAATAGGTGGCGATGTACAAACATGAAGGCCATTTTCAACCAATGAGAAGGGTGAACCGTCACTACACATCCTGCTAAGTCCAAAGTAGAATCCGCCATCTTTAAATCACCTCGGGACCTCGGGCAAGCGCAACATTTATTTTCAGTGAGAAACAAACTGAGGATACATTCACTGTGTTCTGCCTCATTTATTGATGAAACGAAACCAACATCAACACAATGTACCACCAAGAGCGGAGAGTTTAGTCTCTCAAGAAAGCGAGAGACTAAAGCTAACGCTGTTGTTGTTAGCTTACATGCTAACGTGAATGGGATCGGCCATAGCATTGCGGCTAGGCTAGCTACCATAGCATAGTACAGCTAGTTGAATGGATAAATGTTATTTAACATTGCAGAATGGGTACAATACAATACGGCTCAATACAAACAGTTGTTAAGGGGCCCAGGGGGTGCAGACTATTGTAGTTTGGTCAAATCAAGCTAATTTACATCATGCTCCAAAAAAATTCTGCTGAGCGGGCTGTGGAGCGGGGAGCGCTTGATGAAGAGCGGTAGTAATTAGGGCTGACCCCTATTAGTCGACTATTTGGTCGAAAGGAGCCGTAGTCGACTGCCAACCTCTTAGAAGCGTGGCTAACGCTAATGGCACGCACACCAGAGGCCAACTGCCTAAGAAAACAGGCACAGAGGCACTGAAAGAGGATTTCACCCATCTAATGAACACACTAGACTAGACAAATATCAAGATGTATCCATCAGTGGACCAATTGCATGCTTTTGCAGAGGACAAGAAGCCTTCAGTCGACTCCTTCAGACATTAAGCACCCCCCACAGCCCAAATGGAATGATACAAAAATATATTATACTTTTAAAATTTTTTATAGTCGACTAATAGTCGACTAATGGCAGATTTTGGCCAATCATAGTCGACTATCCAAATCCTTAGTCGGGGACAGCCCTAGTAGTAATATATTTTCACTGTAGAAGTATAGGGTCTTAGCACAGTAGAAGTATAGTATCTTTTTACAGTAGAAGTACAGTATCTGTTTACAGTAGAAGTACAGTATAGTATCTGTTTACAGTAGAAGTACAGTATAGTATCTGTTTACAGTAGAAGTACAGTATAGTATATTTTTACAGTAGAAGTACAGTATAGTATCTGTTTACAGTAGAAGTACAGTATAGTATCGGTTTACAGTAGAAGTACAGTATAGTATCGGTTTACAGTAGAAGTACCGTATCTGTTTACAGTAGAAGTACAGTCTAGTATCTGTTTACAGTAAAAGTACAGTATTGTATCTGTTTACTAACCAAGTTACCCTGAACCAAGCTAACCTGAACCAAGCTAACCTGAACCAAGCTAAACTTACCTGAAATAGTCACTGCAGTCACACAGGAGGGCCTTGTGGGCATTCAACTCAGTGCTGTTGACTTTAATAACCACATCACAGAACCTTCCCTCCAGAGGCAGTTCATTAAGGATTGTACAGGACATTGTTTCCTTTTCCATGTGAGGATTTTAAATTGTATCTACAGAATATATTCAAACTTACAAACAAGTAGCCGGAAACAACAAGTGATATCTTCACTTGGTCTTCTGAGATCTGAGATCTACTGAGAGAATTGTTGAATATATACTGTACACAAATGTTCTAGAATGTTCTATTATGACATCATACTGTGACATCACAAATGTTCTAGAATGTTTGATTATGACATCATACTGTGACATCACAAATGTTCTAGAATGTTTGATTATCATACTGTGCCATCACAAATGTTCTAGAATGTTTGATTATGACATCATACCCTGACATCACAAATGTTCTAGAATGTTTGATTATGATATCATACTGTGACATCACAAATGTTCTAGAATGTTTGATTATGACATCATACTGTGACACAAATGTTCTAGAATGATTGATTATGACATCATACTGTGACATCACACATGTTCTAGAATGTTTGATTATGACATCATACTGTGACATCACAACGGAACATGTTTGAGGTCATTTGAATAATATAAATAATATGTTGACATTAAAAAAGAACAAATAAAATGATAAAAAAAACTACATAAAACAATGATACAAATTATAATAAAATATTTAAGTAAAATGTATAGAAATAAAGAAAAATAAGACAATGAAATAAAGATAATAATTCATTTAAAAGCTATTTTAAAAAGGTAAGTTTTGAGCAGTGCCAACCGAGTCTGCTGTCCTAACAGACTTGGGGTCTGTAGGGTAAGCACTTATTCCCTCCGCCCTGAACATTTATGGAGATGTATGGGCCTTTTAAGTCAGTGATAAAAGTGTCTTTCAAGGATAAGTGAGCTCCTGCACTGATTATTATAGTTCAATATTCAATATTTGATCACCAAAACCCCCCAAAAAGCATAAAATGGCCCCTCCCCGCCCAAAAAGGGCCCCCAAAAATAGCACAGGCCCAGTGCCCTTTTCAGCCTTTGAGCACCTGCCCCTCTAAAGTCCTGTGCATGTCCCTGATTATCAATACCAGCCATTGGATTACTGTTTTCTAAATTGGGGAGGCTTTTAATCGTCAAGGTAAGAGGATTTTAAGTCATGGTATCCATAAACTTCAATCGGTTCGGATCCTTTGAAGGAATGAGAATATCAACAAACACGGCTTCACGTTGAAACCACTGACTGCGCCCAGAGACTCGAGTGGTTAGGCAAAATTTGCTTATAAAACGTAATTGTCTAATTCAATTATTTTGTATTTCTCCACGTGGTGAATACACAGGTCACAACATGTTTACAGGAACGTTTTGGAGTTGTATTTGGTGACTGTAAGACCCTGTAGGGAACGTCAGGCTCCGCCCCCCCCCCCCCCCACTTCCAGTGATGAAGCTAAGCTATGCTAACAGAGCGACTGTTCCCAAAGCTAAATGCACGCACAGAGACAAAAAAGGTATGTATCTTCTTGTCTAACTCCAGGGAAGATGTTAAATAAGCTAATTTCCCAAAATGTTGGAGTTTTCCTTTAAGTAATATAAGTAATAATGTGCTCTTTCTCTTGGTTTAACGTTAGCTAGCAGATGGTGGTAGCAGAACGTGGATGATTACCCGGCCATTTTTATAGTCATGGCAGAGCCAGTACTCTATGTGAACAAGTGTGGCAAGCAAACATGCACTAATCTTTTCAAAATATTCAGCAGATGCCAATCGAATCAATGAACTTCCCCTCACTACAAAGCTAGTAGCAAGCTAACATTAGATAACTGATGCTGAGCTAAACGTGTTCGCTAATCGTCCATAGGGGCGTTAACTTTCACATTACCAAGTGACTAACCTTATCCAAGTGCATTTTCAAGTTCAAGTTTCTTTATTAGTTGTCAGAACAGAAATACAGGATACTTTTGTATGAAATGCTTCTTTCTGTTTTGCTCCTGAGAGTGTGCTAGGTAAAAAATAGATAATTATAAAAAGTATAATAAGTATAAAATACAAAGTCAAGTACTTAAACAAGTGTAAACAAGACAACATTTTCAATATACATATGTACAATATACAATGCAGAGTAGTTACAATACAATATAAATGGGATGAGGTAAATGGGATGAGGTAGCTTGTGGTGCAATATACAATGCAGAGTGTTTACAATACAATATAAATGGGATGAGGTAAATGGGATGAGGTAGCTTGTGGTGCCACCTTGTGGTGGTACAGTAAGGTAAGGGGCAAGACTTGGCTTAAGAGTCCAACTGCCTGATCAAAATTGAGGTGGTTCGGTCCAGCATCTTTTCTTTTGATACCGCAGACGTTGCATTTAGGGATTATTTTGTTTATAATAATAATGCAGGACCTGCTCAGAGGTCTTTAATTGGCATTGGCAATTATCCTCAACACACACACACACACCGGAACACACACGCATGCATTGTCTGTAGGATCGTCTCTGCGATTAACCCATCCCGTCGTCCTTCCCCCCCAAGGGCAGCCAGGAGCAGACAGGCGTCAACGTGAGCCGCGCCAGGGGACCAATCCAAGTGCTCCTGTCCGTCTTCGTCAAGGACGCCACAGCGTTAGCGATCTGTTGTTGTGCATGTTTTTCCATTGGGTTTATCTTATCGGGGGGGAAACCCTTGCGAGCACGGGGAGAACATGCAAACTCCACACAGAAAGGCCTGGGAGATACCCCACCTGGGTACCTGGCATCATGGAAACCTGGTCCCCAAGCGGGAATCGAACCCTGGACCTTCTTGCTGTGAGGCGACAGTGTTAACCACTACACCACCGTGCCTTATGTGAAGTTATTATAGCCAAAGGTTATGACAAATAGCACAGCAGCAGCTGCTGTTGTTGTGCTCACTGTGGCACAGGGCTTCAGCACCACTCTCCACTGGACAGCTCCCTCAGTCTAATCATTGTGTTGTTGTTGCTGCAGTTTACAGGCATCTGTGTTTGACTGTAGTTAGCAAGCTAACGTTAACTGTGTTAGCTGGACAATGCTACATAAAAAGTATCTATAATCTACATTGGGAATGTCACTTACTGTAGGTGGTTCCACCACAGTTATTTATGAATCCACAGGGATTCAATTCTGTGTGACCACAGTGAACGCACTTACAGTACTATCAATAGTCGAGAGTCTAACATTTGAATTGGTCAAATTGGTTTTCTTGTACTGTGGTATACCGGTTAAACGGATATGTACAGTTCTGTCTCGTATATATTATTATTTTAAAAATAAATATATATATTATTAAAGTATTGATTTATTGTAAGCCCCAATGAGCAAGGAACATAAGATGCAAAACTGGGAAATAAAATAAAATGAACTATCCGCTGTTGCTTTACAAATTAAGTGTATTGTGTAATGTTTGTTTTTAATCGCTCAGAGATAGAGTGACATGTGAAGGTTATTCCGACTACAACCAGGAAGGAAAATCCTGACTCAGATGAAATACACGCATCCATCGATAATCCAGTGTCAGTAGTAGCAGTGTATCTATCTATTTATCTATCTGTCTTTAATTCTATCTATTGTAAATTACATAAACAGCGTCTACAACAGTGGCGGCTCTGCCACTAGGGGCGCACGGGCGCCGCCCCACCTGCTGTTAAATCAGAGAAGAAGAAAATAAAACTTTTTAGTTTTTTGTTTTATAGCCCTATAAATAATATAAACATGTTTAAAATGAATAATATCTACTCATTTTAAGTATGTTTGTATTTCCAATGCACAATATAACGTTATTATCTCAAATAAAAAACACTCGTTTTCCTGAGCAGGAAGTGACATCACGTTTTTTTTTTTTTTTTTTTTTTTTTTTTTTCGGCCCGGGCTAGACGCGATAGCGCTCTGAGTGCGCGTCACAGTTTGATCGCTGTATCCGTCACAGCCAATCAGTGCATAACGCGTTGTGCGTTGAAATATGACTATTATGTTGGAATCCGGGCGCGATTTGAAGCGGTCTAGCCAGTAGCGTCAAGAATTTCTGTAGCCGCATTTCGCGGAGACGCTCTCTGATTGGCCGACGCCAGTATTTTTTTCCGTAGCAGAATTTCACAGAGACGATCTCTGATTGGCCGAATCAAATTTCTAATGTTCCAATTCTAGCTTATTCCTAGGTTGGTCCGTTGGTGGAGATAGTTGTGTTGTTGTGAGAATGATGCAGGCAGCTGTTTGTCTTAGAGCGTGCCGTGACTGCAAGTTCTTTAGACTGTTAAGCTTAGGCACTCTTTCAAAGTTAGTTAAGGTTAGAGTTTGTCTTAGAGCATGGCGATAGAACGCCAGGTAGTTTGCAGTCTGTTCGAGCGGAAATGGACAAAGGAATGAAGTACTGTTGTGTGGTGCTGCTAACTGCTAACAAGCCAACACTTGGCTAACAAGCTATATGGCGGATGCAGTCTGGACACAGTGGACAGTGGTCTGGAATACATCAACAGTGGATTATACACTACTTTATCAAGGCAAGCCCTCCTGCCCTGGACGTGTCAACTAAACAGTGAGTCTCTCTCTCTCTCTCTCTCTCTCTCTCTCTCTCTCTCTCTCTCTCGCGTTTGGATTGAAAATACGTGGATTATGGCTTGTTCAATATCGTCTATGTTTGAATGAATGAATGAATGAATGAGAACTTTATTAACAGATTGCAGAATGGGTACAATACAGTACGGCTCAATACACACAATTGTTAAGGGGATGCAGACCAGAGAAAGACGTTTGTCTTGTTTACATCAGGGTCCCAGATTTTCGATTCATATCGATAGTTTAATAGCTAGCCTTGGCTCGTTTAACAATATGCAAAATATGTGTACAGCCCTGTACTCATACTGAAGTTATTCTTGGTATATAATAGGTCTGATTGTGTAACGAATCGATTCCACGTCGCGCTGTGTGTGAGAGAGAGAAGGAGAGAGGGAGAGATCTGCGTGTGTTTGGAGACGGAGCGAGTTTTGTTTCTAACTTTTCTATTTATATATTGTGTTTCAAGTTGTGAATTAGACTATACTTTATTTGACTGGTTGTGTGTTGTTGTAGTAACAGCTGAGCGACTCGTTCATAAGAGCCGATTCATTGCCGTGAGCGTGAGTCGAATCGCTCACGTCTTGCCATGAGTCGGTTGCGTGGTACTGTACATGTTTGCAAAATGTTTGGTATAGCGCCCCTAGTGGCGAAGCATCCACGAGCCGCCACTGGTCTACAATGTATTTATCTACTGTGTTAAAGCTGGTGAGCTATGTGTGCTCATACAGGGAATTCCATACAACAGCTCCTATTAGGAGACGAGAGTCTGTGTTCTAAAATTGTTGTAATCCAGTCCTAACTAGCTGACCAATACCTATTTCCTATTTGGTCTTGTGTCAGTCTTGTCTTCTGATCCTATTTCTGAAGAAGCATGTTCATTGGCTCAGTGACGACATAAAGGACGCTTGGTTCTTCCTGTTCCTGGCCGAATCTAGAATGTCTGCCCGTTGCAATGTAATGTCCTTGCAACGTCTCCTGTCTGTAACTTGTGCTTGATTCACCTTGGAATAAACCTTCTGAAAGATGTCTTCTACCTTTCATTATTGGATATTGTGGATAACCTTGACAATTTGGATGTTGAATATAGTCAGATATACATGTCAATTTGGTGACATGATTGTTTGACAATTCTTATGTGATTATTTCACAATACATCACATACATCGGGCTAGTTAGCGACTAGCATGCTATGTATCTTGGCTATGACCATGCTACCATTAGCTGTACAATGCTACAGTATGGAGCTTAGTAGTGACATACCGCTGGTCCCACTTTTCAGGAAAAATAATATACTATATGGTTGGCTATGAGCTGACAGAATTAAGATTCAAAACATGTTGGGGTTTATACAATTCTAAAATAATTGTTGGACTTTTTTAATTATGCCCAACGAGTAACCAATGAATTCATCCTCCGGGGTACTCCCAAGGACCTGTGCTGTCTGGAAGCAAATTGCAGTGTAACTTTGACTCAAAGTAAACTTTGAAAGTTCATGTCCCGAAAGGCACAACTACAAAGAGAAAAGCTGAAAATGTGAAAACGTGGCACAGAATCCGGTTCATGTGTAACTTCACAACTTGGCGTAGACTGGTGAAGGTTGGGGAGGGTTATATGCTGTCTAACTTCCACTGTAATTCACACACCCACTAAAATTATGCTAAACTTTATCACCAACCACAACCTTGAGGACCAGAGATAGTAGATAGATAGATAGACAGATAGACAGACAGACAGACAGACAGACAGACAGACAGACAGACAGACAGACAGACAGACAGACAGACAGACAGACAGACAGACAGACAGACAGACAGACAGACAGACAGACAGACAGACAGACAGACAGACAGACAGACAGACAGACAGACAGACAGACAGACAGACAGACAGACAGACAGACAGACAGACAGACAGATAGATAGATAGATAGATAGATAGATAGATAGATAGATAGATAGATAGATAGATAGATAGATAGATAGATAGATAGATAGATAGATAGATAGATAGATAGATAGATAGATAGATAGATAGATAGATAGATAGATAGATAGATAGATAGATAGATAGATAGATAGATAGATAGATAGATAGATAGATAGATAGATAGATAGATAGATAGATAGATAGATAGATAGATAGATAGATAGATAGATAGATAGATAGATAGATAGATAGATAGATAGATAGATAGATAGATAGATAGATAGATAGATAGATAGATAGATAGATAGATAGATAGATAGATAGATAGATAGATAGATAGATAGATAGATAGATAGATAGATAGATAGATAGATAGATAGATAGATAGATAGATAGATAGATAGATAGATAGATAGATAGATAGATAGATAGATAGATAGATAGATAGATAGATACTGTAGATAGATAGTGACAGTGGTTCAGGAGGTAGAGCAGTCGTCTGGTAATCGGAAGGTTCCCGGTTAGATTCCCGTTCCTTCCAGGTAGCGTGTCGATGTGTCCTTGAGCAAGACACTTAACCCCTAACTGCTCCTGATGAGCAGGTTGGCACCTTGCATTGTTGCCTCCGCAGTTGGTGTGTGAGTGTGTGAGTTAACGGGTGAATGTGAGGCACAAAGATTTTATATAAATGCACCATTTACCATTTAGTCTTATTGTTATGATTTGATATGCCTTCTTTTGGTTATTTCTGTATGTACACTCGACGTGACGAGTAAATGAGGGAAAACCTCGGCTGCCTTTCGAGTTTAAATAAAGGTTTGAAATGAAATTAAACAAACGTGTTTTGTATGCACATGTGCGCGTGTGTGCGATTACAGTGCATGCCCTCCGGGGGCGACGTGTTGAGATTGGGCTGCTCCGCACGCAGCGCCGAGGTGCAAATGCCATCTTCCAGATGAAACACGTTTACCATTCCACCGTTTAGGGGCCAACAGCACGCCAGAGACGCTGGCTCCATCCCTGTGATGAAGGTATGGCCGCCCAGCCACTGTTGAAATTACACAATTTACCGATCAGGGTTGGCCAATCTAAGCAAAGACAGGCTAAGTAATTAACAATTACTTCATCTTCGCCTCCTTAAGTGGGACATTAATTGGATTGGGCGCCCCTTAACTGACTAGACCAAAGTGGTTAATTGGCAAAAGGCCTGAGCAGTACTAGACCCCAGGCAGTTTTGACTGCCTGTCAGCAGCTGTGTGTGTGTGTGTGTGTGTGTGTGTGTGTGTGTGTGTGTGTGTGTGTGTGTGTGTGTGTGTGTGTGTGTGTGTGTGTGTGTGTGTGTGTGTGTGTGTGTGTGTGTGTGTGTGTGTGTGTGTGTGTGTGTGTGTGTGTGTGTGTGTGTGTGTGTGTGTGTGTGTGTGTGTGTGTGTGTGTGTGTGTGTGTGTGTGTGTGTGTGATGATTTGCTTTTTATGTGCTGTGAAACGGATGCTGATCTTATGTGAGAGTCACGGTACAAACATCTACTATTCATTCAGTTCAGAGGATGTGTAGCGAGCGCATCATTTGGTGTCCTTGAGCAAGACATTTAACCCCCTAATTGTTCCCGATGAGCGGGTTGGTACCTTGCATGGTCGCCTCCTCCCCTTGCATGGTGAGGAACAATATTGTAAAGCGATTTTGGATAAAAGCGCTATATATATGCACCATTTACCATTTACCATCATTCGCTCCTTCAATAAAAAAAATGTTGCAGTCTACAAGACGACAAGTGAGCCCCCAGCGATCGGACAGCGGTTCTAAACATTGCAAGCTGAGCCATACTCTTTTATTCTGATAATCATTTAAAAAAAAGGGAGCTATCTTTAGCTTAGGATGCGGACAAGATGGCTGATGACCTGGTTTGTTTACTCACTGGATGGAAACACGTGTATTTCAGTATTTTCTCTCGTCCTGACCAGCTCACGCGCTGGCCCTTTCTAACGGCTTCTCCAAGAAGGAGGCATTTTCAGAAGAGCCTGTTTGATACATAACTTAAATTCATATTGTGTGTAGCGGCCAAGTGGCGCAGTGGGCAAGGCGCTCGCCACTAACGCAGGAGATGCTGGGATCGGCATTGCTACCAGCTTGGCTGGTCGTTCATACTAACACAATTGGCAGTGTTAGGGGTGGGAAAGCTGGTGGGTGGGGATCGGACGTTGTGGACAGCGACTCCTACAGGTTGGTTGGTGCGCCTGTACAGCAGAATCAGGAAGCAACCCACGTGAGCCTCCCACGCATTACTCCTCGCCGCTGAGAGATCGCGCTGTACAGGTGAAAAGATGCGACGGCTGCCTCCTCGTGTACCGGAGGGGACACGTGATGCAAGGCTTGGTCCTCACTGCAGCCGAACAGTGGGAGGCATAGTCTAGCAACGTTAGAGGGAGGGGAGAATTGAAGGGAGAATTGACGAGGCGAAATAGGGATGGGAGAAAAATAGTGATGTGTGTGTGTGTGAGAGTGTGTGTGTGTGTGTGTGTGTGTGTGTGTGTGTGTGTGTGTGCGTGCGTGCGTGCGTGCGTGCGTGCGTGCGTGCGTGCGTGCGTGCGTGCGTGCGTGCGTGCGTGCGTGCGTGCGTGCGTGCGTGCGTGCGTGTGTGCGTGCGTGCGTGTGTGTGTGCGTGTGTGTGTGGTTGTTTTCATATCTGGTGTGTGTGTTGGGGGCATGTGAATCTTCATATCTGGTATGTGGGGGGGGGCATACAGTATATATGGCTGTGTAAATCTTCATATCTGGTATGTGTGTGTATGGCTGTGTGAATCTTCATATCTGGTGTGTGTCTGTGGGGGGGTGTGTATATATACAGTATGGCTGTGTGAATCTTCCTATCTGGCATGTGGGGGGGGGGGGGCATACAGTATATATATGGCTGTGTAAATCTTCATATCTGGTATGTGGGGGGGGGGGCATACAGTGTATATATATGGCTGTGTAAATATTCATATCTGGTATGTGTGTGTATGGCTCTGTGAATCTTCATATCTGGTGTGTGTGTCAGTCATCCGAAAGAAACCGTGAAAGATTCTCGTGGGTCAAGCAAAAAGAGTTTATATGTATATATATATATATATAATATATATATATATTAGGGATGTCCGATATTATCGGCCTACCAATATTATCGGCCAATATCGGCATTAAAATGTGATATCAGAAGGCAAGCAAGTAAGAACAAATTCAGATTTTATTTATTGTCAAAAGTATGCATAATGTTAATTCCACAACAAGAGATATGTAATGTTAATTACCTGAAATTATTCAATTTGTTGGGGGGGGGAAACCCTGCATATATCGGTATCGGTTGATATCGGTTGATATCGGTATCGGAAATTAAGAGTTGGACAATATCGGTATATCGGTATTGGTAAAAAAGCCAATATCGAGCATCCCTAATATATATATATATTATATATAAGGAAAAACAGGATGTAAACACTCAACAAAACAAAAAAATGAAGGCTATGAAGGTACATTTTCCGAGCCACTGAGCGCAGATGGCTTCCTTCAGTCCATGAAGACCCAGCCTGAGAGCCTCCTTCAGTCCATGAAGACCCAGTCTGAGAGCCTCCTTCAGTCCATGAGGACCCAGCCTGAGAGCTTCCTTCAGTCCATGAAGAGTCTGAGAGCCTCCTTCAGTCCATGAAGAGCCTGAGAGCTTCCTTCAGTCCATGAAGACCCAGCCTGAGAGCCTCCTTCAGTCCATGAAGACCCTGAGAGCCTCCTTCAGTCCATGAAGAGTCTGAGAGCCTCCTTCAGTCCATGAAGAGCCAGCCTGAGAGCCTCCTTCAGTCCATGAAGAGCCTGAGAGCTTCCTTCAGTCCATGAAGACCCAGCCTGAGAGCTTCCTTCAGTCCATGAAGAGCCAGCCTGAAAGCTTCCTTCAGTCCATGAGGACCCAGCCTGAGAGCCTCCTTCAGTCCATGAAGAAACAGAAACAGCCCTCATTGCGGTCACAGAGGCACTTCACTTAGCAAAAGCGAAAGGCCTCTCCTCTGTCCTGATTCTCCTAGATCTATCTGCAGCCTTCGACACAGTCAACCATCAGATCCTCCTCGCGGCCCTCGCAGGAATGGGAGTGGCTGGATCTGCGCTGACATGGCTGACATCATACCTCAACGACCGCTCCTACCAAGTGTCATGGAGAGGGACTCTGTCGGCCACCCGCCCCCTCCGGACGGGTGTCCCCCAGGGCTCGGTCCTAGGACCCCTTCTCTTCTCCCTCTACACTAAATCACTGGGTAACATTATCACGTCTCATGGCTTCTCATATCATTGTTATGCCGATGATACTCAACTCTTCCTCTCCTTCCCTCCCTCAGATATCCACGTCTCTGAGCGGATCTCGGCCTGTCTGTCCGACATCTCCGCCTGGATGACGACCAACCACCTCAAACTGAACCTAAGCAAAACAGAATTGCTCCACCTGCCGGCCAAATCCCCCCACCCTGACCGACCTCTCCATCACAGTCGAGAATGCAGCTGTGACCGCGTCCCCGACCGCCAAGAACCTTGGTGTTGTCCTCGACGACCAGTTGAACTTCTCTGCTCACATCGCAGCGACAACCAGAACCTGCAGATTCCTCCTGAGCAACGTCAGAAGGATACGCCCCTTCCTGACAAAAGAAGCCACCCAACTCCTCATCCAATCAACAGTCATCTCCCGCCTCGACTACTGCAACGCACTGCTAGCTGGCCTCCCGGCCACTGCCACCAAGCCTCTTCAACTCATTCAAAACGCAGCGGCCCGCCTGATATCAAACCTACCGAAGTCGGCCCATGTCACCCCACTTCTTAGGGACCTGCACTGGCTCCCCATTGCTGCACGTATCCGCTTCAAGGCCCTCGACCTAGCATACCGTGCAGCAAAGGGAACCGCTCCCGCCTACCTCCGGTCAATGGTCTCTAACTACACACCCTCAAGACCCCTACGCTCTGCATCTTCTGGCCGCCTCAGACCTACTCCTATCCAAGCTCCCGGAGGGTCATCAAAGAGAAGCCGCCTATTCTCAGTCCTTGCCCCACAATGGTGGAATGAACTACCCATCCCAGTTAGGACAGCCGAATCCCGTCCAATCTTTCGCCGTCGACTAAAGACTCACTTCTTCAACCATTATCTGAAATGATTAAAAAAAAAAAAAAAAAAAAAAAAAATCTAACCCTGACTAACCTTACTGTCATGCACTTGTCCTAATA
>NW_028173962.1:0-17500 GCF_963971535.1 Notolepis coatsorum | reverse complement strand
TAGCTCAACTACAATGGAAGCTATCCCCAGATAAATGTAGCAAGCTACACTACAAGAACATGGCAAAAATAGCTAGCTACATCGGCACTACTTTTTTTTTTCTTTTTTACTTCATGATCAAGTTTCCACCAAACAAATAGACAGGCAAAATAAATGCTCAGTTTGATTGTTTATTATAAAACTGAAACAAGCCCTCGGTCTGGCTTTTTGTGTCATCCTTTTAACATGAACTTGTATTATGTACAAAATCCAGGAAGGCAAGTTTAGCTGGGTGCAGCCTCTACAAAAGAAAATAAAGAGACCATTTGGTTTGATCAGTTTTTATAGTATAGTTTGTTGATTACTTTTGATGCAGTAATGGTCTTTTTCTTTTCTATTCTATCTTTATGTATTATTTATCCCTAAATTTCTGCATCTTCTGGCTGCCTGATACCCTCTCCTAGCTGAAACCTGCCCACTTTATCAACCAAAAACACACTTCTTCAATATCTGAATTTTAACTAATAATAACTGTCTTACTGCATTTTACTATTATGCTACCATGTCTATACTACCACCAACTATGCTAATATGTCTATACTACTACAGTACAGTATGTACTCCAGAGTATAACACTCAAGCTCGACACTGCTAGACAAACAATACTACTTATCCTTGGCTGCTAGATATGTACCACTCCTGCTGACTTGTTGTACACAATTTGTAAGTTGCTTTGAATGAAAGCGTCAGCTAAATGACCAAATGTATTTAAATATGTAACTCACAAAACATTCCATGGCCCCAAAATCATGTGGGCCTGACCCACAGGTTGAGAACCACTGCTCTAGGTGATATTTTCCCTCTTAGTGTATGTACTATTTATGGTAGTTTGTTTTTTCTTTTCTCCACCCCCATAATATTGTTCATTTTCTGCCTACAGTGAAACATGGTAGTTAAATCTGTTGACAAAAAGTGCACTGACTTGTGTGCTGTTTGGGAACAGTTGACAATGTTTATGTAAAGCTTTTCATCAGCTTACCTGAATATATGTGTTCTCAAGTTAGTGCTTGCCGTGTGGGATGTTGAGAGAAGCTTCGTTTTTGGCTGACACAATAAACACATATGTTTTAGGCGTTTTTTCAGTCAAACTCATACATTTTTCCAGATAGGGCCATGGAGAGGCATTGTTGTTATTGACATCATCTTCATCAATGCCATCAGCCCTGGAAACATGGAATCCTTCTGCTATTTCGCGCGGACTGGTTCATTATTCATTCATTCATGGTCTGTGTTTAGATTTTTTTTACCTCCTGGTTTGCCGAGCTGGAGTGGCATGTTACCATGTCCTCCCTCCTCACCCCCCCCCACCCCCTCCTCCCTCATCTTTCTCTGCCGAAAACTTTGCGATCTTATTTGAGGAAAAAGTGGAGAACATCCGCAGCTCCTTCTCCCAACACCCACCCATTCCAAATACTGAATCGAGAACCTCCTCCTTCACTCTGTCATCTTTCTCTCCCATTATAGAAGCAGAGACCCTGACACTGGTAACGTCGAACCGTCCGACTACAAGCCAGCTGGATCAGCTACCCTCCCCACTCCTCCAGACCATAGCACCAGACATCCTCCCATTCCTAACTGCAACCATCAACTCCTCCCTCAACTCGGGGGTGGTCCCCACCTCCCTAAAACAAGCCAGAGTCACACCGCTATAACTATTGTCCTGTCTCTCTTCTCTCCTTCCTTTCTAAAACACTTGAATGTATCCAACCAACTTACTGCGTATCTCTTACAGAATGACCTCCTAGACCCTAATCAGTCAGGCTTCCGGACTGGCCACTCCACAGAAACGGCCCTCATTGCGGTCACAGAGGCACTTCACTTAGCAAAAGGCCTCTCCTCTGTCCCCCAGGGCTCGGTCCTAGGACCCATTCTCTTCTCCCTCTACACTAAATCACTGGGTAACATTATCATGTCTCATGGCTTCTTGTATCATTATGCTGATGATACTCAATTCTTCCTCTCCTTCCCTCCCTCAGATATCCTCGTCTGTCCGACATCTCCTGTCTGTCCGACATCTCCGCCTGGATGACGACCAACCACCTCAAACTGAACCTAAGCTAAAAATAATTGCTCCACCTGCCGGCCAAATCCTCCCCCCTGACCGACCTTCCCATCACAGTCGACAATGCGGCTATGACCGCGTCCCCGTCTGCCAAGAACCTTGGTGTTGTCCTCGACGACCAGTTGAACTTCTCTGCTCACATCGCAGCGACAACCAGAACCTGCAGATTCCTCCTGAGCAACGTCAGAAGGATCCGCCCCTTCCTGACAAAAGAAGCCAGCCAACTCCTCGTCCAATCAACAGTCATCTCCCGCCTCGACTACTGCAACGCACTGCTTGCTGGCCTCCCGGCCACTGCCACCAAGCCTCTTCAACTCATTCAGAACGCAGCGGCCCGCCTGATCTCAAACCTACCGAAGTCGGCCCATGTCACCCCACTTCTTAGGGACCTGCACTGGCTCCCCATTGCTGCACAAATCCGCTTCAAGGCCCTCGACCTGGCATTCCGTGCGGCAAAGGGAACCGCTCCCGCCTACCTCCGGTCAATGGTCTCTAACTACACACCCTCAAGACCCCTACGCTCTGCATCTTCTGGCCGCCTCAGACCTACTCCTATCCGAGCTCCGGGAGGGTCATCAAAGAGAAGTCGCCTATTCTCAGTCCTTGCCCCACAATGGTGGAATGAACTACCCACCCAAGTTAGGACAGCTGAAACCCGTCCAATCTTTCGCCGTCAAGTAAAGACGCACTTCTTCAACCATTATCTGATTTTTTTTTTTATAATAATACTAATAAAAAAATAAATAATAATAATATCTAACCCTAACTAACCTTACTGTCATGCACTTGTCCTAATAAACAAACCTACACTGTAGCACTCAACACTTTGATGGACATTGTTTGTAAGAGCCGCATTCAAGCTTATTTGTTTTGATTAATTGTGAACCTGTATTAATACTTTTCTCTGTTGCAGTGAGTGGGGTGCTTTGCTCAGGTGAATGGGGCGGGGCTGACGCTATAAGCCACAGGTGCGGCGTGTGACGGCTGAGCAGCAGGCAGCAGCAATACTGTCATTGACACGCAACGCAGACGCAACCTTTTTGTTTAGAGATTATTGGGATCTTGTTGTGGCTGAGTAGTTAACACAGCAGGAGACGATATTTCCAATTTCAACAGGCAATTTATTTAATGAAAGAAAGTTTAACAGCAGAGCTATGGATCAGCAGACGGTCACCACAGTTGAAGAAAAACACTCTGACTTCTCAATCCCTCTGCTTGTCCCATAAATCCCTTCTCAGCCCTGCCCCCCCATGACAGATATGATGACGTTACATATTATATCAGATATGACATGACGTACATTAAAATGACACATAGATTTAACATCGAAGAGAGATGCGATTGAGTGAGATGTGTGTGTGTATATGTATGTGTGTGAAAGAGAGAGTCAAGATTAGTGAGATGTGTGTGTGCATATGTGTGTGTATGAAAGAGAGAGTCAAGATTAGTGAGATGTGTGTGTGTATATGTGTGTGTATGAAAGAGAGAAAAGATTAGTGAGATGTGTGTGTGTATATGTGTGTGTATGAAAGAGAGAAAAGATTAGTGAGATGTGTGTGTGTATATGTGTGTGTATGAAAGAGAGAAAAGATTAGTGAGATGTGTGTGTGTATATGTGTGTGTATGAAAGAGAGAAAAGGACAAGATATAATGTACAAGATTAAAGCACACGATATGATGTACAAGATTAAAAGCACACGACGTGATGTACTGAAATGTCTATCTGCCTATCTCCAAGTTGTTTTAAGAACATCAGCCAGACCGTCTTTCAGTACTGCTTAGTTGACCCATATTAAACTAGTTCACTTCATATACACATTTTCCCCAACAATCTCTTGTTTTGTTATTGAGATTATTGGGATCTCTTGTTTTATTTGTATGTACGGTATTGTTTTCGTATTTTGTTCTTGCTGGAGCATTAAAAGAGCAAAAGGAACAACAAAAGCGTGCAGTGGTTTCTGTTCTGCGACTGCGAGTCTGACACTGCTTCCCAGCCCTACAAGTGGAAGATTCAAATAGGTTATAAGACAAACCTGTTAGGATTTTGGCCACTACATCAAGTCAATGACAAGCTGCGATTGAAGAGCAAGGATTATTGGAGGATCAAACGGGTCCAAAGGAACGACAAGCGCCGGCCCGACGCGCGGCTACAAACAGAGGAAACACCGGCCTGACGGCTGTAAACAAGCAAACAAACAAATAATTGAGGTATGTGTTTGCAAAACCCAACGCCACATGAATAATTATTCGTTTGGAATAAATGCATGGATTATTACTAGGCAAACTTCGCCTCTGATAACGATGTTTATGGACAGTGAATATTTTATTTTGTGCTGGTGACATATCATGCCATGGATAAAGAGCAGCCAAGGAAACGCCGCCCTGGCAATTGAGAAAGACAATGATAATGAAATAACCAGCCACTGTTTCTAAACACGTTGAAAACCTTTTGGATTTATTTATTTGTTTATTCTGAATTAAAATGGCGAGTTCAGATGAGGCAGACCTGCCCGCCGTTAATGACATGGATGAGGCGCAGCTGCGCGCATCGAGACAAGGAAAGGCTTCCCATTTGACACGGAGAATTAACATTGTTAACAGCCTAATGTCTGATAAAGAATGCCTGGATGAAGTCAAAGGGAACATGATAAAGTTTCACGGACTTTCGGATGATTTTAAAGCCTTGCATGTCTCATATGCGCAAACGTGGATAAGAGCGCCATACAAGAGGATGATGAGAAATGGTACCAGCCGAGAGCCACACAAATAATCTCATTCCTTGCCAAAGTTACAAAGTGGATATCCGACGTAGAAAATGCTGATTCAGCCAACCTGATTCAAGTGGAAGGTCCGCCAGCTGACGAAGGTGGAGATGAAGGAGTGGGGTATATCTGCAGTGCTGCAGCCCGAAATGAAGACTGCGATCCAAATAGGA
The DNA here is from genome assembly GCF_963971535.1 of Notolepis coatsorum. Taxonomy (NCBI): domain Eukaryota; kingdom Metazoa; phylum Chordata; class Actinopteri; order Aulopiformes; family Paralepididae; genus Notolepis; species Notolepis coatsorum. The sequence goes on along the minus strand of NW_028173962.1, from coordinate 12,464 downwards.
TGGCAGATACACGCTCAACGAGGTCTCACTCTTCATCCCACCACTCCTCCTCTTCCTCAAATTTACGCATCAACGCGGAGGCAGAGAGACTATCTTTATTGGCTAAATGTTCTATGTTACAAGAAAAACATGCTATTGAAGAACAGGAACAAATGTTAGAAGAACAGGAACAAATGTTAAAAAAAAAGAGAGAAACATTAGAAAAAAAGAGAGAAACATTAGAATTACAAGGTGAAATAGCAGCCAACACGGACACTACAGTCTAAAGTTGCCTTTCAGGAAAGCCAATGTCAGCATGCCTAACAACCGCCAAATTGCAGAACAGCGCCTGCAGGGCTTAAAGAGGAAGATGGACCGGGACCAGCACTACAAGCAAGAATACGTTGCATTCCTCAACGACATGTTAGAGAACAACTACGCAGAGGAAGTCCCACAGGAAGAGCTGACACAGTCACCTGGACACAAATGGTACATACCACACCATGGGGTGTACCACCGCAGAAAGAAAAGGCTTAGAGTGGTTTTTGACTGTGCAGCCTCTTACCAAGGCACGTCCCTGAACACAGAGCTCTTGCAGGGACCTGATCTGAATAATTCTCTTGTAGGAGTCATTTTGAGATTTCGCAAAGAGCCAATTGGATTTATGGCCGACATAAAATCAATGTTCCATCAGGTCAGAATGGATAAATCGCATGTGGATTACTTGCGATTCCTGTGGTGGCCACAAGGTGACACCAGTAAGCCCCCAAAAGAATACCACATGCTGGTGCACATTTTTGGTGCTGTGTCCTCCCCAAGCTGTGCAATTTTTGCATTACAAAAAACAGCTAAAGACAACGAACACGGGTTCCCACCTCAAGTAGCTGAAACCATCCGGCGCAACTTTTATGTCGACGACTGTGTAAAGTCAGTCGCAAAAGAAACTGAAGCCATCCAGCTGGTAAAGGACCTCACTGCATTATGCAGACAAGGCGGGTTTCAGCTGACCCAGTGGGTTAGTAACAGCAGAGCAGTTCTAGCCTCTATTCCCCCAGAGCAAAGGGCAAAGGATGTTAGGACTTTGGATATCGACAAAGACAGTCTCCCCATTGAAAGAACATTGGGTTTGCAGTGGGGTGTGGACTCTGACCATTTCCAGTTTAACATCCATCTCAACCAGAAGCCACATACACGAAGAGGAATACTTTCAGTTGTAAGTTCCATCTTTGATCCACTCGGCTTTCTGGCTCCTCTGATTCTCCCAGCCAAGCAGTTGCTACAAGAGCTCTGTCAGAGAGGTTTTGGGTGGGACGAACCTTTGCCCCAGACTATATTGGATAAATGGATCGGATGGATAACTAGTCTGGAGGGGATAAAGCACTTCCAAGTGCCTCGCTGTCTGAAGCCAAATACCTATGGAACTCAACAGTTTGCACAGCTGCATCACTTCTCCGACGCCAGCGAGAATGGCTATGGCTCAGTAAGCTACATTAGACAGGTTAACATTCAAGATGTTGTTCATGTTGCCTTTGTCCTAGGAAAATCCAGAGTCCTTCCTTTAAAGCACATCACAGTACCGCGACTGGAGTTGGCAGCTGCAACACTGTTGGTGGAGGTGGACAAAATGCTGAGGAAAGAACTACACATGGACCTAAACCCCTCAGTCTTCTGGACGGATAGCCAAACAGTACTCAAGTACATTGGTAATGACTACACTAGGTTTAAGACCTATGTTGCCAACAGAGTGTCACTGATTCGTGACAATAGTGAGCGGTCTCAATGGAGATATGTAAGCAGCAAGGAAAATCCTGCTGATGACGCCTCGAGAGGAATGAGTGCAGTCAAATCCATGCAGCAAAGAAGATGGATACATGCTCCAGAGTTCCTATGGAAGCCAAAGAAAAGCTGGCCCGTGGAAAAATCATTGACCTCCGAGCCACTGTCGCAAAATGACCCAGAGGTCAGGAAAAACGCTGCTGTATTCACAACAGTAGCAAGCATTGAAACTCCCACAGACCATCTTATTTCATACTTCTCTGATTGGATGAGGCTACTTAAAGCAGTGGCATGGTATCTCAAGGTGAAGAAGGCTCTGATGTTGACCGCCAAAAAGCGCAAAGAGCTTTCCCCAGGTCACAGCCACACACGCTCGAGCAGCCAAAGGATGAGCACCGAGCTAAGCGCTTTTAGGACCACACTTGGTGGACAACTCCTCACAGTGGAAGACCTCTCACAGGCAGAGAGGTCCGTCATCACCTACGTTCAAAAGCAATCCTTCCCAGTGGAAATGGCAGCGCTGGAAACCGCTCCATTCAGAGTGCAGAAGAGCAGTAGGATCTATAGGCTCGATCCTATACTGGATGGAGGCATCATGAGAGTAGGCGGCCGCCTACACAGATCTGCAATGCCTGATGAGACCAAACATCCTTATATTCTGCCCAAAGATGCTCACACTTCAGATCTCCTACTACGACACATCCACGAACGCTCTGGACACAGCGGGAGAAACTACATGCTTTCAGAGCTCCGGAAAAAGTATTGGGTTTTAAAGGGAAACTCGGCAGCAAGGAAAATAGTCTCAAAGTGTGTTGTGTGTCGGCGTGTGAGAGGCAAGACAGGTGAGCAGAAAATGGCCGATTTGCCACAAGAAAGAGTCTTACCTGACCTCCCTCCTTTCACCAACGTCGGATTGGACTACTTTGGACCGCTTAAAGTGAAGCGAGGAAGGAGTATTGTTAAACGGTATGGAGCCCTGTTTACCTGCATGAGTAGCAGAGCTGTACATCTGGAGGTGGCTTACTCATTAGACACGGACTCATGTATTCATGCTCTGAGAAGATTTGTTTGCAGGAGAGGTCAGGTTAAGCATATCAGATCGGACAACGGTACAAACCTGGTGGGTGCCCAAGCTGAGCTCAAAAAGGCCATGAGTTCACTAAACTAAGGAAAAATCCAAGGCGCTTTGCACCCCGAAGGAATCCAGTGGAGTTTCAATCCACCAGCGGCCTCACATTATGGTGGAGTCTGGGAGAGACTCATAAGATCTGTCCGTCAAGTGCTGACCTCCACTCTCAATCAGCAGACCCTCGACGATGAAGGCCTACAAACCATCTTCTGCGAGGTAGAGGCCATCCTCAATAACCGTCCTCTCTCCACCGTGTCCTCGGATCCACAAGACCTGGAACCATTGACTCCCAATCACATCCTCCTGCTAAAAACGCAACCCATCATACCTCCGGGAACGTTTCAGAGGTCTGACCTCTACGCCAGGCGCCGCTGGAAGCAGGTCCAGTACATGGCGGATCTGTTCTGGCATAGATGGACACAAGAATACCTTCTGCTACTCCAAGAGAGACAGAAATGGAACACCGTGAGAAAAAACTTTAACATTGGAGATGTCGTCCTGGTAGTTGACCCAACTGCTCCACGGGGGTCGTGGCCGCTAGGCAGAGTACTGGAGACCAAGCCTGATGCAAGAGGTCTGACCCGTGCAGTGAAGCTCCAGACGAAAACGTCCATTATTGATAGGCCCATAGCTAAGCTGTGCCGCCTTCTGGAGAATGAGGAATAACAGTTCTTCATCAATCAACATCAAAAAGGGATGTAATGTATATACTTTATTTTTCTAAATTCATTTGTTGATAGTTATACGGCTCTCTTTATTTAGTTTGAGTAATTGATTCCTAGAGAACCCATAGACTGACGCATAGATATACACCCATAGACTAATACATATACATACACCCATGATACATATATATACACCCATAGACTAATACATAGACATACACGCATAGACTGATACCTGGAGATATACACTCTTTGCCACTTTGGATTACAGTTTTTAGTTTTTTCTGATTTGACTGACCTAGCGATCATAAAGATCCCTCCTTAAGGCTATGTGCTAGTAACCTCTGGCCCTAGGATACGGTTAAACAGTTCTTCTTTCAACATCAACAAGGGATGTAATGTATATACTATATTTTCTAAATTAATTTGTTGATAGTTTTACGGCTCTTTATTTTGTTTGAGTAATTGATTCCTAGAGAACAATTAGGGGCCGGTGTAAGAGCCGCATTCAAGCTTATTTGTTTTGATTAATTGTGAACCTGTATTAATACTTTTCTCTGTTGCAGTGAGTGGGGTGCTTTGCTCAGGTGAATGGGGCGGGGCTGACGCTATAAGCCACAGGTGCGGCGTGTGACGGCTGAGCAGCAGGCAGCAGCAATACTGTCATTGACACGCAACGCAGACGCAACCTTTTTGTTTAGAGATTATTGGGATCTCTTGTTTTGTTATTGAGATTATTGGGATCTCTTGTTTTATTTGTATGTACGGTATTGTTTTCGTATTTTGTTCTTGCTGGAGCATTAAAAGAGCAAAAGGAACAACAAAAGCGTGCAGTGGTTTCTGTTCTGCGACTGCGAGTCTGACACTGCTTCCCAGCCCTACAAGTGGAAGATTCAAATAGGTTATAAGACAAACCTGTTAGGATTTTGGCCACTACATTGTTACTCAGCTGATAGTTGTGCCCTTCCTGATGACTTGTCGTACAGAACTTGTAAGTCGCTTTGGATAAAAGCATCAGCTAAATAACTAAATGTAAATGTAAATGTAATAGCACCCAATGCCTGCACATGTTGGTTGTCACAGCCAGGTTCTGAGTCGAGGCGATGTAGGCCTGGTCGGACCAGTAGGCCAGCCGCCAGGCCGACCTCCCTTTCGGAAGAGGCTTGCCAGCGGTTTATCCAACCGTGGCAGGCCGTCCCTTAAACCCGGGACCAGACCCTCTACCTGCGTAAACGGCAGGTAGGAGGGGGTCAGGCCTATGATGCGGGGTACCACCTGTCCCTGTCCATCTCTGCCCAAAGAGGAAGTACATTAATCGGTGTTAGTTATGCTTGTATAATTCTCTCTTAACATATTTAATGAATAGTATTATATTAATGGTCCCCTCATCTTTAGGGCCATTGCCGGGAAATTACCACATTATATCACAAGGTTACTAGATTTGAACTATGGACCCTATCTGACACGGTCAACTAGTCCCCTATCTGACACACTCAACTGGTCCCCTATCTGACTCACTCAACTGAACCCCTATCAGCCTATCTGACACACTCAACTGGTCCCCTATCTGACACACTCAACTGGTCCCCTATCTGACACACTCAACTGGTCCCCTATCTGACTCACTCAACTGGTCCCCTATCTGACACACTCAACTGGTCCCCTATCTGACACGCTCAACTGGTCCCCTATCTGACTCAACTGGTCCCCTATCTGACTCACTCAACTGGTCCCCTATCTGACACACTCAACTGGTCCCCTATCTGACACACTCAACTGGTCCCCTATCTGACTCACTCAACTGAACCCCTATCAGCCTATCTGACACACTCAACTGGTCCGCTATCTGACACACTCAACTGGTCCCCTATCTGACACGCTCAACTGGTCCCCTATCTGACTCACTCAACTGGTCCCCTATCTGACACACTCAACTGGTCCCCTATCTGACACGCTCAACTGGTCCCCTATCTGACTCAACTGGTCCCCTATCTGACTCACTCAACTGGTCCCCTATCTGACACACTCAACTGGCCCCCTATCTGACTCACTCAACTGGTCCCCTATCTGACACACTCAACTGGCCCCCTATCTGACTCACTCAACTGGTCCCCTATCTGACACACTCAACTGGTCCCCTATCTGACACACTCAACTGGTCCCCTATCTGACACACTCAACTGGTCCCCTATCTGACACACTCAACTGGTCCCCTCTCTGACATGCTCAACTGGTCCCCTATCTGACTCAACTGGTCCCCTATCTGACTCACTCAACTGGTCCCCTATCTGACACACTCAACTGGTCCCCTATCTGACACACTCAACTGGTCCCCTATCTGACACACTCAACTGGTCCCCTATCTGACCTGGCTCAAAGGCACACAACCTATGTGCAAACCGACACCAAAACCCGTGTTTTAACCCAAAAGACTACTCTAACAATGAATTACTGGTACAAACTAAAGAACAAAGAATGGGAGAACGTGACAAGTCTCGGTTTTCACACACTCCTCTAGCCACCGTCAGAGTGCATGTGTGTCTCAGGGACTGGTTTTAACCTGCCAGCAGGTAACCAATCAGCAGCAATTAGCTAATTAGCAGCCCTCACCTGCATGCCCAGTGACACAGGAGTGATCAAGCTCATGGTACACAACAGTCCCCTATCTGACTCACTCAACTGGTCCCCTATCTGACTCACTCAACTGGTCCCCTATCTGACACACTCAACTGGTCCCCTATATCAGGGGTTCCCAAAATCGGGGTCGCGACCCACAGGAGGGTCACTGAACTTAGTAGCAGGCCAGGACAGTGTTTCTAGTTGCAGCAGCGCAATAGTTAGATAATCTAGGTGGGGAACAACCAGGAGATCACTGCAACTCACACAAGTTGGAGAACTCTCTCTCTCTCTCTCTCTCTCTCTCTCTCTCTCTCTCTCTCTCTCTCTCTCTCTCTTGCTCTCACACACAGACAAAAGGAGCCGCATGTGATTGGTGGAGGTGGGACCCTTGCAAAAAACTGTTGTTGCTAATCATTGACACATGCTAGCCTGTAATAATCCCCCCCAGAAAAATCTACTTTGCATTTGATATATTGCAAATATATGCCATCACACACACTGGCATTTAAAGGGTTAGAATTATAAAATTAATATGTGGTGTTATGATCAGGGCTGAAGTTGAATAAAAGATTGTATTATTTTCAATCTGACATTACAAAAAACTGAAAATCCATCAAAATCAGTGTTGTTGCTAATCATACATATGCTAGCCTGTTTTTTAACAATAATTTGTGATCCCATCACAAACACTGGCATTTAAAGGGTACAAATAAAAAAATGCCTGCACCAGAATGCAGGAAATGAAGTCTTTGTAACAAGAAATGTCCTGGTGGGGGACCCCCTGCTTAAAAAGTGGCCTGCCTGGGGCTATATTTTGCACTATATTTCCTGGCCTGAATGATTTCCCCAGTCCGGCCCTGGTTAAAAGCCTCCAATGCTTATTAGTGTGTGTGCGTTTGAATGTGTGCATGTTTCAACCATACATTTCCATTTATAAAAAATAAATAAATAATTTAATTTTTTTTACCTCCTATAATAGTGGGGGTCGCGGCTCTCTGACCTTGTTATTTTTGGGTCGCGGCCTGAAAAGTTTGGGAACCCCTGCCCTATCTGACACACTCAACTGGTCCCCTATCTGACACCCTATCTGACACACTCAACTGGTCCCCTATCTGACTCACTCAACGAGTCCCCTATCTGACACGCTCAACTGGTCCCCTATCTGACACACTCAACTGGTCCCCTATCTGACACGCTCAACTGGTCCCCTATCTGACACGCTCAACTGGTCCCCTATCTGACACACTCAACTGGTCCCCTATCTGACACACTCAACTGGTCCCCTATCTGACACACTCAACTGGTCCCCAGAGTGCAGACAGAACTTGGAAAGTCCGCCTTTTGTTTTAATGTCCCAGCTTCTTGGAATGATCTTCAACTCACGCTAAAAAGCAATGATCTACTATCCTATGGATAATTAAACAACATTATTACGAATCTCCCTGCTTCGGTGTGTAATTTATTTTTAGTTTTGATCTTTTTATTAAATGTTGTTCTTTCTTTTTGTCATCTATGTTTTTGTCCTATTTATTCAATGTCTAAACGGATAAATCATTTAGCTTATTCTTGTGTTTTTATATGCCTGTAATCATATTAAATGCATTGGACACAGAGGGAAACCTCAATGTCTCTTCAACAATAGTCCACTTTATGAACAAGTGCCTGAATATAAATAACTGAAAATAAATAGAAAAATTGCTAAAAATTGCTAATTCAATTTCACGTTGTCTGTGTAGCCATTTCTTTTCGACCATATCCATGGAAACGACGATGAACACAGCCATAAAGGTATGGTTTCCTTATGCAGAAGAGATAGTCAGCTTACTTTTCTGATAACTATATCACTGCATAACTCATAAATGTTCAGACAATATTTTATTAATTGTGATGCTATGTATACAGGCAATTCCAAGTTATTACTGGATTTTCTTTCAAATTAATTTGGTTTTGGAGGTCAGTTTATTACAGTAATAAGACACTTGTATAGCAGAGCTGTTTTGCAGGCTGTGTGACGTACAGGCAGCTCTTCGTAGGAGTGTGCTTCAGGCTGTGTGACGTACAGGCGTAGAGGCACCTCTGCGTGGGAGTGTGTTTCAGCCTGTGTGACATACAGGCGTAGAGGCAGCTCTGCGTGGGAGTGTGTTTCAGCCTGTGTGACATACAGGCGTAGAGGCAGCTCTGCATGCGCACGTGTTTCAGGCTATGTGACGTACATGCAAGTGTGGGGTGGGGGGGTTTGGGGATAAATATGAAAAGATGTTATAGCACCCTCCAAAACCAAAATGTTCACCCGTATCCATAAAAATACTTTATCTCCCGTATCTTTTCCATTGTCGGAATGAACTCAAGCTGTTTCTTGTAAAAGTCTTTCCCCTCAGGATCTTTCCCCTTCCCCAAAGCCCCCTCCCCCCCTCCCCCGCTATCAATCCTAGGCCTCTTTTCATGTCTAATTGACTTTTACAATCCCTGTTCCTAATTGGCTGGGCAACTGGAGTGTTGCTGAGTGGCACAGGTGCAAAGCATTATTCCCCTAATCAGAGCCAATTACAAACAGGTGTGTTAGCCACAGAGGCAGGAAAGGTGACTTTGTAAAAAAAAGAAGTGTGCAACTTCGAAGCCGTTAATAATGTAGCCAGAAGGTTTACGACGATACGACTCGCTTTCATCACACGTTTTACTGCGGTTTCTTCTGAGAAGGGAGAGCATTGTCTAGAGTGAATGATAGGAGAACAAACGTGGTTTGAGGTCAGTTCACTTCGAGTTAATGAAGTGGATTTTCTTGACTTCATTAATTCCATGGAGGAAACAGGATGTTGTCACGGCAACAAAGCAATGATCATACAGCTACAGTGTGTACAGAAAGAACGTTCCAGAAAATCTTGAAGGAGAAAAGGTTCATCAAACCTTGATATGGGAAGGTTGTTTTATTCCATCATTTAAAGGAACAATCTGTAATTCATCTGACCATATGTATGTGGGCAGTACACAGATGGATTCAAAGGGAGTTTAACTTAAAGGAGCACTTCGCCGATTTTCAATTTCAACTCACAGATGTGTCATGTGTCTCAAGAGCTCAGCATTCCTCCTCCATGTGACATCACAGAGAGGAGAACAGATCTCTAGCGAACTGCAGACACTATTTCCTCAACAATTTTCAGCTGTAGTAGTAGGTCCGACTCGAGGAAAGTTGAACAAATGGTTGAGGAAATAGTGTGTGCCGTTCGCTAGAGGTCTGCTTTCCTCTCGGTGACGTCACCCATAGGGATTTCTCGGGGTGCCGATGTGGCTGAGCTTTTGAGACACTGAGATACATGTCCAATGTCCTCCTCACAAGAGAACGATAGGATTAAGATTGAAAATCGGCAAAGTGCCCTTTTAAGAAAATAAGCCATCATAAATCAAAGTACTGATACATTTTTTGTCAATGTTTACAAACATTCCAAATGTAAACAAAACTTGTCTTTACATTTCTTAACTCAATGGAGGCCAAAAATATTTTATTTTATTATTCATCCAGGGACCTTGGTGTTACCATAGGGAATGAGTCTGAGATCGCCAAAGTGCAATACCGGCCGCATCCAGCTAGAAGGCGGTATCGAGCACCCTTTGTAACCTTGTATCTTGGCCTGTGTAACGGCCAAATGTCTCCGGGCTCACTTTTCTTTGTCGGGCGATTGGATCGGTTCTCCCGGTTCCATTGAAGCGCGTCAAATATCCCCGATCCATATGTTGTGGTGGGTTATACCGTGGACTAAATGGACATCGGATGTACCAGATGGCGATCAAACAATTGGAATATTATTTTTGGAATACTCCGGATACGAATGCCGTTACTGACAATCAAATATTCAGAAACAAGCACGTACAGGCAAGAAATGGCAACGTTTATAGTAGAATTGACGTATAAGGCTATAACTCAGCATTTCGGGAATTACCCCAGACCGCTCTAAAACCATTGAGTATTGAACATTGAACCTGAACATTGGTAAAACCAAGGAGCTGATCGTGGATTATAGGAGAGGACAGCAGGAGACACACACACACCACTGAGTATTAACGGGGCTACCGTGGACAGGGTGAGCAGCTTTAAGTACCTGGGGGTCCACATCGCAGAGGATCTGACATGGACAACACACATAGACTCAGTCGTAAAAAAGGCGAAGCAACGCCTCTACCACCTGAGACAGTTAAGGAAGTTCAGAGTATCTGGGAAGATACTCCAGTCCTTCTACTCTGCTGTAGAGAGCATCCTGACTGGAAACATCACTGCCTGGTATGGAAACAGCACGGCACAGGACAAGAAGGCCCTACAGAGAGTGGTGCGCTCAGCCGAGCGTACCACGGGTACGCACTACCACCCCTGCAGGTTCTATACAACAAGAGGTGCAAATCCAGAGCCTGCAGAATAATGAAAGACCCACACCACCCCAACAACAGCCTGTTCATGCTGCTCTGGTCAGGCAGACGCCTGCGAACACCAGCTGCTAGGACAGAGAGACTTCGGCTCAGCTTTTTCCCCCAGGCCATCAGAGCCCTGAACACTGAACTCTCCACACACAAGCACACATGAGCACATGCACAACACACTCACTGTACACGCTCACACACTAACAGCCACTTTAACATGAGCAGGCACACACTCATGCTGCACACGCCCACACTTATGGCCACCAAGAAGGGTCACTTTAAAAATAGTATAGTATAACCGGAGATTGTATAAATTTGCATGTACAGAAAGACACTACCAAAGGACCCAGTATGTCCTCCATGCTCTGTAAATAACGTATGTACATATACCGATATGCCCTAACATGTTACTTGTTTATTGCACAATGTTACTTGTTTATTGCACAATGTTGATTCTATTATATGTTATTTGCACATCGTTGCGGGCAAGACCACCCGCATTTCATTGTATACTTGTATGCCGTGACAAATAAATCTCTTGACTTGACTTGACTTGAACCATACTTATATTCACCACGGTATAACACGGGAACATATGGATAGGGATGGGAATTGATAGGATTTTATCGATACGATTCCATTATCGATTCTGCTTATTGATTCGATTCTTTATCGATTCCCTTATCTATACCTGATCACTTTATAATTTAAATAAATAAATTGGAAATGCAACAGAACTAAGCTGGTTAGAATAACATGCAACTTGACATTTCTGATTGTCATTTATTGTTGAGCCCCCATGTCAGGGGCTTGGGAGGTAGAGCAGTTGTCTGGCAATCCGGAGGTTCCCGGTTCGATTCCCGCTCCTCCCGGGCAGCGTGTCGATGTGTCCTTGAGCAAGACACTTAACCCCTAACTGCTCCCGATGAGCAGGTTGGCACCTTGCATGGTTGCCTCCGCCGTCGTTGTGTGAATGTGTGTGTGATTGGGTAAAATGTAAGGAACAAATTGTAAAGCGCTTTGGATAAAAGCGCTATATAAAAAACCAGCCATTTACCATGTCAGAAAAATACAAAAACTGTAAAAAATAAAACATTAACTATAGCCTACACTTAAATAAAATAATGTATTTGAGATTCTCTTAAAATGTATTTATTTTTTTATTCTTAAACTAATTTAATCTATTGAATAACAGGTCGTTATTCCTCTGACTTCTGTCACACACACACACACGACACACACACACACACACACACACACAGTGTGTGTGTGTGTGTGTGTGTGTGTGTGTGTGTGTGTGTGTGTGTGTGTGTGTGTGTGTGTGTGTGTGTGTGTGTGTGGGGCATCGGCCAATTAGGAACCAACGGGAACCGGTTTTCGATTCCCATCCCTACGTATGGATGGAAAAGTGTATTATTTTTCAGATATTGAACGATAGATAGGTGATGTCAAATGGGCCATAGTATTGTATCCATAGCTATAATATAGAATATAGTTATAGCTCTACAAACAAGGTGACGCACTCCTATCTTTTAAAGCGTGGCCTTGCTATGACGGGCCCCGTCTAATAGCTGGCGCTGAATGAGTTAAGTAGCCTACTTTAAAATACATTTATCTCTGTACATCATAAAAATAAAACTCAAGTTTAGTTGACACATATGGTCTTTTGAAAATGAAAACATTTAAAGATTCCCTACATTTCGATGGTTTGTTCAGGTGGGTAGGACTATTGCTTACATTCGGATCATACAGATTGCACCTTTAGCAAATACCATAATCAAGAATGGATGCTTTGTGATTGACACGTAAACAGCTGTCTCTGTTTGTTTATATTTCATATGGAGCGAATTGTATCTAAGGGAACTAATTCCCTGCCACGGTGAGTGTGA
>NW_028173963.1:0-15810 GCF_963971535.1 Notolepis coatsorum | reverse complement strand
GTTCCACCATTGTTGTTTGAACTGCTGCGGTCAGGCAAGCGCTACCAGAGTCTCATGGCCAGTACAGAGAGACTCAGAAGGAGCTTCTATCCCCAGGCCATCAGGATGCTCAATGACACTATGTAACAACCCATCATCTACACTCACTGCACACACATCCACAGGTACACCACTCACTTTAAACAAACCCTCACCTTACCACCTTACTCACTTTAGACACTTTAATACTTTATATTCATATATTATTAAAGAGATTTACACTACATTCATGCCTCATTTGCACCCTACCCTATGTTTTGTACCTCATCTCATTTCTGCATTGTACCTCACTGCTCACTGTTACTCATTTTACTCTGTATTGTATATTGTATATATATGTATATTGATTTTACTTACCTTTTACTTACTTCTTATTACATTTGTTGACTTACTTTCTTTTTACTGTATGTAGCACACTCTCAGAGGCTCATACAGAAACAAGCATTTCATCATAAAGTATTCTGTATTTTGTTGTGACTAATAATAAACAAACTTGAAACTTGAAACTTGTGGGGCAAGGACCGAGAATAGGCGACTTCTCTTTGATGACCCTCCCGGAGCTCGGATAGGAGTAGGTCTGAGGCGGCCAGAAGATGCAGAGTGTAGGGGTCTTGAGGGTGTGTAGTTAGAGACCATTGACCGGAGGTAGGCGGGAGCCGTTCCCTTCGCCCCGCGATATGCCAGGCCGAGGGCCTTGAAGCAGATTCGTGCGGCAATGGGGAGCCAGTGCAGGTCCCTGAGAAGTGGGGTGACATGGGCCGACTTCGGTATGTTTGAGATCAGGCGGGCCGCTGTGTTCTGAATGAGTTGAAGAGGCTTGGTGGCAGTGGTCGGAAGGCCAGCAACCAGCATCGCCTGGACCGTGTTGCCCGCTGTCCCCCGTCCAACATTTCACTGCTCATCTTGCCCGGACAAAAGACTGCTGTCCAAGTCCGACAGTGATTAATTGCATGGATGTAGGATGAATGAAGCCTTTAAACATGAATTAGATTTACTTGATGTTGTCACTATTATTAGATACAGTTTAAAATTTCTCTCAAGAACTAAACACATCACTTCAGTAATATGTCAGAGAATACGTGTGGCAGCGATGGTGGACGGGGGCAGCAAATTTTATTAGATTCAAATGTATTGTCATCATACAGCACAAGTACACATCTGTGCCAGTGGCAACACGGTCCAGGTGATGCTGGACAGCCAAGAGAGGGTTGCTAACAGCCTGGAGAGGTTCACTAGACGGTAGAGGTTGATGGAGACGCTTGCGGCCACCCTGGACCAAAAAAGACGCACAATTACTCAGTAGTATTTATATATTTTATACCCAGTTTAAAACCCTCTAGAGTCTGAGCTCCTCCTCCCTAAGAATTTTCACTATTTTTTGTCAATGTCACTAGACCAATTCAACACGTGGAACAAAGGCCCAGTTTCTAGTCTGTTGTTCCTTTGTTATTCCAATGACTGGGCCCAGGCGGCAACAGTGACACACACTTTGATTTGATGCCATGTACACACGCTAGATATATAGAGGTTTACCTGAATACATTACTAATATTATTAGAGCTATTATTAGAGAGATAGAGAGAGAGAGAGATAGAGAGAGAGAGAGAGAGAGATAGAGAAATAATTAAAGAGAGAGATACAGAGATATAGAAAGAGAGAGAAAGACATTTCTAATAATAATAATAATAATAATAATTATTATTATTAAATAGAATAATTTTCTATAGGCTTGCCGTGGTAGTCAGTGATACTGGTGTCATTCTGTGTTCAGGCATCCACTGAGTAAATTAATTGCCTACTGCCCCTTTAACAACTTATAGGCTTGGTAAATTTCAGTTTCACTTGTAGAGAGGATTTAACTGCACGTGAAGACAGATGACATGTTACACAATGGCATTTGGATTTATCAATATTTTGGATTTAAACACAGTAGCAGTTCAACTGGAGAGGAGCTCAGATGATCAGTCCGGAAAAGTATGTAGGATATTGCTTTTTTTTCTCTATCAGCTGTGAGAGAATGTCCGCGGGTCCGCATGCAGGAGGTAGTTGGCGTGTGTGTTGGTGACACACACATACACAACAACTGCAAAAAGTAGAGTCCCGTGGATATTATTGCAAGAGATAATTCATACATATTATGAAAAGCCAATCTGTTGTTTAGAATTTGGATGGGGGGTAGCGAGTCTCTGATACCTCTGCGGGGTCTAACACCTTTTCACAGCGCACACACCACGTGTGTATGTGTGTTTCGTGACGCGATGTAGTTCTCTGGCAAACAGAGATAATTACAACCATACCATCTAGCAAGAATCTTTATTTTTTTGATCCACTTTTTCTCCCCATTTTCTATTTTTTCTCCCATCCAAATTTCATATTATCCAATTCTTCCCTCCCCTGTCTTGAACGTTGCTAGACTATGCCTCCCACAGGTCGGTTGTAGTGAGGACAGAAGCCTTGCATCATGTGTCCCCTCCGGTACACGAGGAGGCAGCCTGTCGCATCTTTTCACTGCAGCAGCTCGAGCCCTCAGTGGCGAGGAGTAACGCGTGGGAGGCTCACGCTGCCCCCGCTACTTCCTGCTTCCGTCGCACCGGCGTCACCAAACCGACCTGTAGGAGTCGCTGTCCACAACGTCAAATCCCCACCCACCGGCTTTCCCACCCTCTAAAACTTGCCAATTGTGTTAGTATGAACGACCGGCTAGCCGGTAGCAACGCAGAGAGCTGGGCTCGAACCCAGCATCTCCTGCGTTAGAGGTGAGTGTCTTGCCCACTGCGCCAATCATCCGCCCTACCATCTAGCAAGAATTACAAATATTTACAAGTCGTATTAAGTTTAGCAAGTAAGGAGACATATATAACATCTCAAAGCACTCGAAAATGTAATTTTTCTATTTTTACCGATTTCTGAAAAGAGGTACTTTCTGAGCATTTGGGAGAAATTATAAATCCTCTTGTTCTCCGCCGACGGGTGCAAACATTGAGTTGAGTTTATTAGGATCCCCATTAGCTGTTGCATGACAACAACTAGTCTAACAGGACTTTGGACTCCCAAGGGTTATCACTAGGGGTGGGAATCACCAGTTTCATCACAATACGATACGATATCGATTATTTGGACAACGATACGATATTTGCAGATATCACAAAGTCTGCCACGATACGATACGCTACGATTCGATTCGATTCAGGTGCCTGCAATCGATATGAGACGATATTATGTGCCCATTTAACACAATCAGTCACATTTAGATCAACTCAAAAAAGGCTACGGAAATATCAATTGACGTTTTTATTTTTGAGCTCTTCCAGACATTTAAATGAAAAACAATCTATTGTTTTTAATACAAATAGACCTCCTGTTTACTGTAAAGTGCCACGTTTTTATATATTGAGCTTTAAACTTTAAGGAAAATGTTTTCGAACTCACAACACGCAACCTAAAACCCCTCCCTCTCCCAAACTGTTCCTGCAATTGTTTTATGTTGCATGATGATCACGAATAAATTTATTATGTATTCATGTTTAAATATCAACATTATCTGTCCATCCTCAGTAAATATACTATCAATATAATAATACTCCTGACTTCATCTGGTCTTTTCAAATGCACGCACACACACACACACACACACACACACACACACACACACACACACACACACACACACACACACACACACACACACACACACACACACACAGAGAATGCCCCTCCCCCAGTACCCACACAGAAAGGTAGAATGCCCCCCCCCCCCCCCCCCCCACCTCCTCCTTCCCCAGTCCCCTCTCTGTCTCCTGTTCTCTCACGGTTAGCTGCTTAGCTTAGTTAGCGTAACGTTAATTTAAATATTTAACGCAACGTGGGCATGTTAGATGCATTTGACCCGTTGCGGGGAAAAAACTGCACAGACTTATATCGGGTCGCAAAATAGGCGCTCTGTAGCCCTGTTCTGCTGTAATGTCTACACAGAGTTTCACAATACTGGGCGGATACGACTCGCCGGATTTTCAAAATAAGAGTATCGCAATATGAATCGATCTTTTTACGTTGCATCGATCCTATTTGATTATTGATAATAGATCGATATATCAATCTGGATCGATGTATCGTCCCACCCCTATTAATCACCTGTGCATTGTATGTTACTATTGCACAATACTGTTACATTTGAACTGGTTGGATGTTGTATTGTACTTGTGCTGTATAATGACAATACTTTTTTTTTTTATCCACTTTTTTCTCCCATCCCAATTCCAATGTGCCAATTATCCCCTCCCCTGTCTTGAACGTTGCTCGCATATGCCCACCACTGGCCGGTTGTAGGGAGGATAGAAGCCTTGCATCACGTGTCCCCTCCGGTACACGAGGAGGCAGCCTGTCACATCTTTTCACCTGCCAGCGCGGACTCTCATTGGCGAGGTGTAACGTGTGGGAGGCTCACACTACCCCCGCTATTTCCTGTCTCTGCTGTGCAGGCGTCCCCAACCGACCTGCAGGAGTCGCTGTCCACAACGTCCAGATTACCACCCATCGACTTCCACCCGCTAATTCTGCCAATTGCATTAGTATGACGGCTGGCCCAAGCCGGAGGCAGCGCCGACAGCCGGAGTCGAACCCGGTGTCTCTTGCGTTGGTGACGAGTGCAATGTCCGCTGCGGCACCCAGCTGCAATAATAACAATACATTTGAATCTAATAAAATTTTGAGATCAGTCGCAAATCGCTTCCGTGCTACCTGTTGAATGGGTCAGCATGGTGGACATGCAATGCCGACCCTGTTTTTCACACGCCTCCATCACCTTATAAGGAGCTGGCGGGGCGTGTCTGTATGCAAATTCAGGTGTACGAGAACACGCTTTGCAGTTTAACCTCTTTTGCATCGGATGGCCTGACTCGACTTGCGCGCACGTCGCAGCATTTTGCGCTCGTCTACCGGGTCGGGTTGCATTTTTCGAGGATCATCCAATGCACCATTCAAAAGTAGAATTTGCCGCTTTCGATCGCCACCACACTCAACCAGCTGTGTGCTTCAGGTCTCGTCAGACCAGGCTGCAGAAACAAATTAGTGGGGGGGGGCATAAAATGTTCTCGGGGGGGCGCAATGGTTTTTCAACACAGGTTCCCTTTTATACATTTCAGCTGGGACAACGGCGCTGTGGCTTGCTTGGCGCTGCCCACGGTGCTGAACTAAACAGCAGAGAGGCCATTGAAAAATCTAATTTCTCTCTATCTTAACACTTTGAGTGCCACTCACGAGATTTCTCGTTTTTTTTTTTTAGGTGGTTGCATGCCACTCACGAGATTTCTCGGAATTATTATTATTATTATTTTTTTGCGATCTGAAAAATTATTGCATCACCCGAGCCTACCCGAGTATAGCCGAGGGGCGCCGGCGATCACTGTGGAAAAAAGCGCCCCCTGTCGTCTCCCAGATGACATAAGTGATTTTGGAATGGACTCAATGAAAATGAATGGGGAAAAAAATCCGGTACTCCACATTTTCCAGTTCACTGATCCAGCCGGGGTTACTAGAGTTCATTCTGGAGCCTCAGATCCCCGCGGATCATGGAGTTCTACTGTATCGCGTTGGATCCATACACGTATCGATTTTTTCAAATGGTGATCAGGAATTGGAATATACCAGTTGGATACCATCTGATGTCAGGTAAGGACTCTATGTTATCAGTGGTAGGATAATCAGAGTAAGTTTGATGAAGTTATAAGCTGTTTTGTGAAATGTCTTCTTTCGGTTTCACTGTAAAAGTCCGAGAGGAAATCAACGAGGCGATTATCAGTGCGCGGCCGTAATGTGCGTGCGTGCACGTATAATATTGATCATTCCACTTTTTCTCCCATTTTTCTATATTTTCTCCCATCCCAATTTCGTATCATCCAATTCAACCCTCCCCTGTCACGAACGCTGTTTCTTGCCTCCCACAAGCCGGCTGCAATGTGGACTAAGTCATACATAGCACAAGTCCCCTCCGGTACTTGAGGTAACAGCAGTCGCATCTTTTCACCTGCGCAGCTCGACCTCTCAGTGTCGAGGAGTAACGCGTGGGAGGCTCACGCTGCCCCCGACACTTCCTGATTCTACTGCGCAGGCGCACCAACCGACTTGTAGGAGTCGCTTGTTCACAACGTTCGATCCCCACCCTTCAGTTTTCCCTCCCCGTAATACGGCCAATGTGTATTACTGCGGACGACCAGCCAAACTGAAAAACAATGTGGAGAGCTGGATTCGAACACGCGAATCCTAGCGTCTCCACACTGGTGGCGAGTGCCTTTGACCACTACACCACCTAGCCGCCCTACGTGCACGTATAATATTGATCATCTAGCGTTTATTTGAAAACGATTCATAAAAAGGCCGACGAATATCAACGTTGTGGAATATTCCACTAAAAGACGATTTTCATAGAATGCTCCAGAATGAGCTGTTTTTTATATCAAAACGGGGGCTTTTCTAACTGCTCTGAAACGGCGACGACGCGATAAAAAAACAATCTGTCTTCACAGCACTGACTTGAAAATAGTCTTTGATAATGCGATGGGCAGATTAGACACATAGCCATAATTTAAAACATAGATTAGGCGATATTAACGTTAACATGGCGCCGATGGTGGCATTCAAGCGGTAAAACGGAAAACCAGGCGTGGCGCTGAAAGTGTTAAGAACATTCACTTATACAAAAACAGACTGAACGGATATATATAACAGACCTGCTGGGGCAGCGGACTGAGAGCAGGGGACACAAACAGGCTGGATAAGATGGTCAGGAAAGCCAGTAGCGTGGTTGGGGTGGAGCTGGACTTTAGCGAGGGTGGCTAAGCTCCAGGCCATCAGGGAAAACCCCTCCCACCCACTATACACAGACTTGGCTGACAGGAGGAGCATGTTATGCTCACACTACCTAAATGCAGCACTGAACGGCACAGGAAGTCCTTCATTCCGACAGCCATCAGACTATACAATGCATCACTGTGCCTCACTGCATCACTGAGCACAGAGTGACAGTTACCATCTTCCTGGACTCTTACTTTTTAAACAGCACTGTGCAATATTACACCTACTGTAGACTTCAGTATATTTTTACTGTATTTATTTACTGTATCTTTTATTCAATTTTTATTCTATTCCATTTTATTCTATTCTTAGGCCATTTGTTTTGTTATTCTTATTCGTGACTTGTTCTGTCTAAATGTTTAATGTTGAGTGATTTGCAGTGTCAAATTTCCCTCAGGATAATACATTTCTATTATATTCTATTCTATATCTTTGAAAAGTCTCCATTTATTCAACACTTCTGAATTCACCGACAAACTGAACTGAACTGACAAAAATAAGGTGCATAAAAAAGCAAACAAAATTCCTCCACAGGCTACTCAACATCATTAATAGAGCGGCAAGCGGCGTTTGGGGACAGAGTGAAATCTTCTTAAAACACTGCCCCTCCACTCATTCCTGAACTTTTTTGTTAAGTCCATCTCAAATGCCAACTGAATTAAATTGGCCTTGCGTCGATGAAGCATACTAAGGCGATGTTCTGTAAAGACGTTCTTGAGGGTAGAAAACGAATTCTCACAGAGTGCCGTGCTAGCTTCAGTAGTGTTGTTGTTGACATCAGTGCCCACTAGGGCTGTCCCCGACTAAGGATTTGGATAGGCGACTTTGATTGACCAAAAAAAAATAAGAAAAAATTTACCAGGGTGGGCACAGCTGACTCAGTGGGCGGGCCCGGCCCCCTAATGCCCGCCCATGGCGCCGGGTCTGGGTCTCGTGTTACATGACGATATATCCGGCGAGCGTCATTTCACAGGCCGCTCCGTCAAACTACCACGTCCAGTTCTGAACGATCTAGAATTGACCAATCACAGCTGATGGCAAAAATTATTGATCACCATTGTAGCCAACGACCGTCCGCTCCGAAAGAGACTGCAAGTGGGGGAAGGTGGTCAAAGTTGATAAAGAAGTCCGTTGTTGTGACTCGAGCATCAGAATGAATTGAAGTGGACGGCCATCTTGGATAATCATGCTGTTTTTTACCGGTACACACTCTACCAAAACCTTTCTCAAGCACGCATGTTTTAATGGATACATATTTTTTTACCTGTACTACATAATACTTCAGGCTATGGAACCGCAGTGTTTTCCAGCTCATACCTCTATGCTGGAACTTAAAAACAGGAATCTGGCAACCACTAAACAGAAATGTGAGTACAGAGTACAGACAACTTTTACTTTAGCGTGTTCAAACCTCTGGAACTATATTTCATTAGCACTCAAAGTGATGCTTCTGGGGATGATGCTTAACAATTTCAGTGCCAGCAGGGGGCGCACGATTTAGCGCTTGAGTGCCAGCGCTCTATTCAATGAGAGGGCGAGCACATTTGCGAACGCATAAACTATATCTTAAATGATGTGTCTAATACGCCCGTCGCTTATCAATTAATTGCTTGCAGTCAACATTGTCGAAACGGATTGTTTTTGCATCTGTACTTTTCCGTTTTATACCATTTTGAACAACACAAGTTTTTGGAAATTTCCAGAAAAAGAGATTCCACAGGAATCGCCCTTTACTGGAATACACAAAAAACGTTGTAATTTTTCGGCCTATTTATGAATAGTTTTCAAATAAACGCTAGATTATCGATAGTATATGTGTACTTATGCACGCTAGAGAAGCGGGCTGAAAAATCAATTATCTATTTCCTGATCAACACACACACACACATACACATATAGGGCCCACGTTGATATATCTGTGAAAAAAGCTCTGATTAGCCCAAAACTGGTAAAATAGATTCCTTACCTCAGATCAGATGTTCTCCAAAAAGATTATTCCAATTCCTGATCGCCATTCCAAATATCTATTGCGTTTATTGATCCAATGCTGGGTGCTCGAAACACATATTCCACGCTGTTCTGAGGGACCACAAAGACTGCAATCGGCTCGGATTACATGCCTGAGAAGTCAAATGTGGATTCCGGATTATCTTTTCCCCATGCATTTTCATTCAGTCCAATCCAAAGGGTGCATTACCATCCGGGAGACGATAGGCGATTCCCTGTTCGAGCTCAGAGAGAGTCCCAGTGGTAACGTGAGGCTAGATTGATGAAAAATTAATGGAAATCGCTAATAAAAAAAATAACGATTAATAACGAGATTGCTCGTCCTTGGCACTGAATGGTTGGCATGAAATAACGAGAATTCTCGTCGTTGGCACTCAAAGTGTTAACACATCCACCGCCGTTCACGCTGTACAGCGTTATTGCCTGCCATGCGTTGTCTGCCACACCACGCTTTACAGCGATATTGAGATCAATATTTCATTTTTTAGCCATGGCATTCATAATTCATATATACACCTTCGGCGCTGCAGCTGGACCCTACGGCTCAATACAACGACAGCTCAATACCGCCGCCTGGTGGATGGTCAGGCGAGTTACACTGGTAAACAGGATATGGCTGCTGTGCGTCGATTAAATTCATCCGGCCATCAGACACTATGTACATAATGGATCGCTATATAAACGTAATAATCGATATGATTTTGGCGTTTATTGCGACATTCGAACCGGAAATGGACCTAGGCGATCGACGTCCTATACCTGGGATCTTTCACCGCCAGTCTCATTGGCGAACGGTAAGAGGACGCTGACATTATTTTCAGCCCAATTGTTTATTCATTTCACTGCAAACCGATCTGATCAATATATCACCCATACTACATAAAGCATTTACTGACGATCACGGAATTATAAATGACCCCCCCCCCTTCCTCCGTGCATGATGACACATAATGTTTAGGATCATATACAGTTGAATTTTTTAATATAGCGTGTATCGGGAATAAACGGCAATCGATAATCTATATATGCGTTTATGCCTATAACTCACGTTCTATGAATTACTGCAGAAAACGATAAAAACATACTAGAAGGTATTTTTGTATGAATGTTTGAATGAAAAAGTATAACGTTCCTACATCCTGAACGATAGATAATCGATGTTGAATGGGCCATAGTAATGTCAATATAGCAATACAATTTAAAAAGTTATAGCCCTGCAAAGAAGGTGAACATCTCCATAGGCTTAAATAAAATAAATAAATAAATACTTCAATGGGAGACGCATAACGGCCATTTTCAGGCCAAACGTGGACACGCAGCAATGCCATCGTCACATTATTTATGATCAGATTCCAGAACACAAACACTCTGCCTATTCAAACCAACCTGTAAAGTACTGTAACATAATAAGTAAATATTACTAATGCAGTGATGATATACAACCATATATTTCTAGTATAATATACAGTGTTGGGACTAACGTGTTACAGTAACACCATTACCTTTGGCAGTAACTAGTACTAGTAACACATTACTTTTTAAATACAGTAACTCAATTACCATTACTAAATGGTTTGTTACTGCATTGTTTTTATGTAGATTGGTAGCGAGCTGCAGTGCAGTCTCACTCCTGTGTCACATGCGGAGACATGTTGTGGGCGTGTTTGTGTTTACTCTAGTCTAGACTGTCATGGCGGCGGCCACTAAGTCGAGTTTTTACACATGGAGATATTCTCACTATTTCTCTTTTGTCGAGCACAAAGAAAATAACGTTTTAGTTAAATGTAAATTGTGTCTTGGCTCAAAGATCCTATCTACTGCCCAAAACAGCAATGCAACGAAGCTAGTGGCTGAGTCTAACGTTAAAAATCCGGACTCATCCGACTCATCCGACTCCATCAAAGCAACAGCGGCTGGATTTTAACTGAGGGACTGCTAGCCAGGGAAAACTTGATCAAGCAATTGCATGGTATGTTGTAGAAAACATGCAGCCTATTACAGTGGAGTCACCCGCTTTCAGGTATCTAGTTAGCATGATACTGTACCATGTCCAGGCGGCACACGGCAAATGGGACAGAACACTTTTTCCAACTACTTGGAGAGAGAATATACAAAAATGGTAAATGAGCTAAAGAAAAAAAGTTTGAGGGGCTGGACTACATCTCGACCACTGCAGACATTTGGTCCGTCCACAACAAAAGCTTCCTCGGGATAACATCTCACTGGATAAACCCCACTACTTTACAACGCCAGAAAGCTGCATTGGCCTGTAAAAGGATAAAGAGTAGGCACACGTACGATGTCATTGCTAGTGAGATTGACCACATTCACTTTTTGTATAGTGTCAACAAACGTGTTTGTTTTTTAAGTAACTAAAAAGTTACTTTTCACAGTAACACATTACTTTTTGGTGTAAGTAATCAGTAAAGTAACTGAGTTACTTTTGAAATTCAGTAACTATTAATGGTAACTAGTTACTATTTTTCAGTAACTAGCACAACACTGCTAATATATGAGGAGGCATACAGCTGGTTACCTGTTATGAAGACAGCAGGCAGCAGGATCACAGCACATGAAAGAAAACATAAGAAAAAGAGATCATTAGAAGACATGGATATTGGGGTGCGCTGCGTCACGACACGGCCGACCCGGGTTTGATTCCCGAACCCGGCGTTCTTTGTCGAATGTCTTCCCCCGCTCTGTCTCCCATTCTTCCTCACTCTCTCTCTCTCTACCGGACTGCCCGGTAGTAAAAACCAATACAAATCTACCAAAAACATAATAAAAAAAATTATAAAAGAAGACATGACTATCATACATGGCCAGCCAACTGCAAATTATGGAAATGAGAACATGAATGCCAGCAACATCCCCAGAAAACACATGCATACACACACACACACACACACACACACACACACACATATACGCATGCACACATGTGCACACATACAGAGTACTCTGTGTTTGCCCATTTGTATGTGTGATTATGCATGTTTGTAAGACGGAGAGGGGAGAAAATACAGTGGAGGTGGATGGTGGAGAGACTGACGGAGAGTCATTTATTAACCTATATCCACTCTGATAATTGGGGACAACATATAGCTCATGTTGGACACCAGAATTGATTGTGAGCTGGGCTTGCTTTAGCAACAGGCCTCTGAAAACGAGTCCCCAATTCTGCACAAAGCTAAAATAGAAAGAAAGTGAGTGCTGTTCCAGTAATTAGCTCACTGATATACACTGGAATTCAGGAAGTAGCGTCCCTGCTCTGTGTGGATGTAACAAGAGTAATCCAAAGGGTGGTTGTGGCCCTTTGATTAAAACGTACAGAATGAATACTCCAAGTAAGTGTGTGTGTGTGTGTGTGTGTGTGTGTGTGTGTGTGTGTGTGTGTGTGTGTGTGTGTGTGTGTGTGTGTGTGTGTGTGTGTGTGCGTGTGTGTGTGTATATGTGTATGCGTGTGGACATATTTTCTTTCTGCTTCCTTTTGTGTAAATGACACATTTGTGATATAATGATAATGGCCTTTTATTATTAATATTATCTATTAACAAAACGTATATGCGTGACCTGCAAGATTTGATCTGATCTTCTGTCAGTATTGATGCTGTTTATAACATTGTGGAGTGACACTGTAACCTCTTAACTCATTCAGCACCAGCTATTATCCTCATTCTGTAGCGTGTAGGCCACGCTAAAAGATAGGCATTTTCACTGATGATTGTGGACTTTAGGAGGTCGGGGGTCAGAGACTACAGCCCCCTCAGCATCGATGGGGCACCGGTTGAGAGAGTGAACAGTTTTAAGTACCTCGGAGTCCACATATCCGAGGACTTGACATGGACCACACACATTGACAGTGTTATCAAGAAGGCACGACAACGCCTCTACTTTCTTAGGCGCTTAAGGAAGTTCAACGTGAGTCAGAAATGCGGCTAGGTTTGGTAATCACGCGTCTTGTCGGTACATACAGGAAATATTATGTGTTCTCCAACCCCTTGCATATTTTTCTAGAGAGGAAAACAAGTCAAAACTAACTAACACAAAGTTTAGTGAAATATCACTTTGCTTTAGCAATCAATTAAGACAGGGCCAACACGACAATCAATAAGTGACATTTACGTAACCTTCAATTGATTCTGACAGCTGACTTCGTCTGGCGAGGTTGAAACCTTGCAGTGGTAGCCACATCTTAGAATAAACTCACTCCCGAGTTAAATACCCTCACACATTGGATCCTTTTCAGATGGCGGAATGGATAAGACCGTGGTGTTTAATAGCGTGCACTGGCACAGCATTTTGCGAGTGGCTCGAGGGCTGCATTTTTCACCTAACATATAATATACCATTCAAAAGATCTATTTGTTGCCGTTCGAATGCCACCTCACTCTACCAATTCCGTGCCTCGATTCTCGAGTTGCATGACGATATGTCAGGTGAGTGTCTTTTTACGCACCGCACGTCAGATGACCACGTGTATGCTTCCAACAATACCCCAAGTGGGGGGGGTGCAAATACAGGAAGTAGGTGAAAGTTGATGAGCGAAAAAGAGAAGTGAATCACATTTCAGAAAGCACGGCGGTGGATGAAGAAATATTCCAATTATCTGATCGCCATTCCAAGTATTGTTGCCAACATAATCCACCATGTGCAGTGCTTGATTCTCCCCAATCCATGTGTTATAAACGTTACTACTGCCCGACTAGGAATACCCGGACCGGACTTTTTAGATCGACGTACAGGCTGAGCCAGAGAGATTCCAAGGATGTGCAATACTGGCCGCAAGGCGTTAGACGGCGATATTGGACGTTTGCGATCTCAGACCCATTCCCAATGATAACATTAGGCTCCCTCCATGGATTATGAATGGAAATAGCGAATAAAAGAAATAACAACCAAAACCCGACTTTTCTCGGGTTTGGCGCTCAAATGATGGTGAGTTAACCCAACTTATCTCGGGTCTGGCGTCCAATGTGTTAAGAAACTACTTTTTCAAATCCCTCTCTAATCCAACTAGTGTATGTCTATATTAAGTTGCCTTAACCCTTTCACTGCTGCACTACAAAAACGGTTAACGGTTAACAGCGACCGTCGGTTGTGTGATAGTAAATGGTTAACCTTCTGTCGTGTGGCAGTGAAAGGGTTAGAAGGGAATAACTTATCTCACAAAACTAGAAATCAGAGAACCCAAATTTGAATGTTTGATTACATACCGACATTCAGCCTGGAGCAGATGGATAGAAGAAGACAAGAGACTAACTTGGGTTCATACAGTGGATACTGAACTCCACCATGCTTCATATTACTAGTGCTGTGCAATATGTGTCCAAACCTGACAAGAATATTCTGGAATAAAAAAAATTTCAAAGTATGTAACAGTACAGTCTCAGAGCTTCAGAATAATGTATTATATGTGGGAATTCAGCAAACTAGTCCAGTGGCCATTCATACCTAGCTATTTACAAATAGGACATTACTAGGTGGGACCTCAGTAGGTCTGAAAATTAACACACAGTTTGAGAAGGCAACACCTTTAGGCAGGAGTGCAGGAACATCACTGTTAAAATCAGTGCACCTCGCATACTGCTGTGGTCTGATCTACCTTCCCTGCACCCATTATTACAGCCTTTAGCAATTATTTTGAAACAGAGCTGAACTAAGGTTTTATTTCTTAATCATTTCACTTGACATGTGTATTCTATTTTTGGGGGGAATCCCTTGAGCACAATCATTTCAGCCTTGCAACCCTGCCTCAGGCAGATAATGTGTTTGTTGATAGACCACACATTTCAGGTAAATTTAGCTATTTGTGAAAGGGTTAAGTTTCAGACATTCACACATGACACCAGAGTTTGACTAACGGGTAGTATATATTTTTATTGTTACACTTGAGGTGAAATGATGACGTTATTCACATCAATCTAGGTTTGACTAGTGCAGCTCATATTAAAACATGTTTTTTGCTTTGGCAAAGGCAAATTAATGAATGAATGATCATTACATTAATCTAGCGCTTTTCTAGACACTCAAAGTGCTCCCACAATGTAGGGTGGAAATTGCCTCCTTCACCACCAATATTCTGATGAACAAACCAACAGATGTAGCATTGGGTGATATTGAAAATAACATCCCATTTACTCTGGTACCACACATGTTGAACATACATACTGTAGCCATACACAATTTTCTTTTAATACTTGTTTTTACTCCTACTTTACTACAAAAAATAATGATACAGTATATTCACCGGGAATATAACTCCCACACAGTGATTACCCCTATGTAATTACGGGTAAGTGTCACAGTCGCTGTCTGTCTGTCTGCTCTCTCTCTCTCTCTCTCTCTCTCTCTCTCTCTCTCTCTCTCTCTCTCTCTCTCTCTCTCCTCTCTCTACTCGCTCTCTCTCTCTCTCTCTATCTCTCTCTCTCTCTCTCTCTCTCTCTCTCTCTCTCTCTCTCTCTCTCTCTCTATCTCGTTACCAGGTATGGAGTTCAGGTGTGCTGCTGTCAGCGGAGCAGCTGATTGACGTCTGTGGCCGTTTACGTCATCCGTTTACGTCATCTATATAATGCCACCTCAGATGTCATAATGCTGCCAGATCATAACTTCGTGTTTTCCTAGTC
Organism: Notolepis coatsorum; assembly: GCF_963971535.1. NCBI lineage: Eukaryota > Metazoa > Chordata > Actinopteri > Aulopiformes > Paralepididae > Notolepis > Notolepis coatsorum. The sequence goes on along the minus strand of NW_028173963.1, from coordinate 289 downwards.
AGTCGTGTTTATTGTGCTCTCGTGAATTAATCTAGTCCATAACCCGGCAAAATCCCAACACCTGTCTGCAATTCCTGACCCAATGCCTGTTAACTTTTAACGCTCAGCCTACTTGTTTCGCTAATGACACTGTTAAAAACATGTTTTTAACATGCTGCTATTTTCAGTATACTGATGCTGGAGAAGAATTTGCCTATATGGCTACTGAACAAGTTTAATGATCAGCTGGTATGACAGGATGTAGTAGACTTCACACACCAGAACAGTCACCTTTTCAGTACTTTCCAAT
>NW_028173964.1:0-1000 GCF_963971535.1 Notolepis coatsorum | reverse complement strand
AACGCAGAGGGAACACTGAGGGAACACTGAGGGAACGCAGAGGGAACACTGAGGGAACGCAGAGGGAACGACGAGGGAACACTGAGGGAACGCAGAGGGAACACTGAGGGAACGCAGAGGGAACGCCGAGGGAACACTGAGCCTCTGATTCAGTAAAGGAATCTCTACAACCTCTAGACTCACAGTCAAGATGGAAAAGACAGTGTTTAAATGACCGTATTGATCCATATAAGAGACTCTTTTTAAAGGCTCATTTTAAAAAAAATACTTTTTTGAAGACCGAATCTTGTTTTCTTTATAAAGAAAATAATTTTATTTGAAAATTGTGATAATAAAGTGCATTGTTTTATTGTTGTTTTTATTGTTGTTTTATTCAAAGTAGGCTGTTATTCTTGATCATCTTTTGGTAAAATCATCTTCTATAAAAAAACACAGTTTGTGTGGAGCCGGAGTGTGTGGCAATGAAGGGAGAAAGACGGTGTCTCACTTTGGGATCACTCGTTTGGCGTGAATGTATAAGGATGTTTAAAATGCAAGACCCTGAAAATAAGACTGTACCCCTTTTTCCGATTAGAAAAAAAAAACTGTACAATACGGTAACAGATAGAAGAGGCAGACTCCATCACATTTTTATTCAGGTCCCATCGCGCTGGTGATGTAAAACGCTTGTACTGTATGTGGCTCATATTGCTGTCCTTGATTTTCCTCTTCAATATTATCCCACTCTACTCACCCCCCCCCCCCCCACACCCTGCTGCAACCCCTGAGGAAGGGCTTTCAGGGGGTCTTTTTGAAGTTTAAATACATTCCCCCCTCTTTTCCTTGACTTCAATGCATTGTAATGCAAATATAACTGAGAGGGCATACAGACCCTCATTTGCACCCTTGATTTATTTACACTGCCTACTTGCTCGTGCGCATACTCAGAGTTCATTATATTGTTATATTGATTACGCTGCCTATTTTATTTGTACTTTTCTACCATACTATAATTGTATGA
>NW_028173965.1:0-29388 GCF_963971535.1 Notolepis coatsorum | reverse complement strand
CCTCTCCTCTCCCTCTCCCTCTCCCTCCCTCCCCCCCCCCCCCAGGACTTTGTCCCTCTGTATCAGGACTTCGAGAGCTTCTTCACCAGGAACATCTACATGAGGATCAGAGACAGCTGGAACCGGCCCATCTGCAGCGTCCCGGGGGCCAAGATGGACCTGGTGGAGCGCGGCTCTGAGGACTACAACTGACCTTCCAGTGAGTGCCCTCTGTTGACCCGGGTTAGAGGCCCTCTGTTGACCCTCTGTTGACCCGGGTTAGAGACCCTCTGTTGACCCGGGTTAGAGGCCCTCTGTTGACCCTCTGTTGAAAAAATACTCTATATAAAAATGTAAAAAATAAAAAATCTACAGCACTTTTAAAATAGCTAATTTAATAAAAGAAAATGTGCACATTTGCTCATTAGTTAAAACAAAACATGTTCTCAGTGGATTAATTCAAAGTAAAATGTTCTGCTTTAATGTGATAACTAAATGGTTGGTAATTTACAAGGCTCTATCACGAGTTATTAAAATCAATACCATATATACGGTGGATTTTTGGAAGTTATGCTATTTGGCCGTGAGTGTCTGTTTGTGGTGAGTCTGGAAAAGTACCGGGACAATTACAATGGGATTTCTTTTGCACATTTCCGAGTCAATGCGGGAAAAAAAACTGGGTGGACCTGGCAGTGGGGCGGGCCATACTTTTGTGCAAACATGAATCTTAAGGAAATCCTAACACGAGGGGTGTCTAAAATAATGTGTTTTGTTTTGTGGGGAATCCAAATATGGGCTTATTTCTCCAGATAGGATAACTCTAACCTACAGTACATCATTTGGATTTCAAAATGGCCGATTTTACCATTTGTAACCCCTTGGTCATACATGGGTGCCAACATGAATGAAGGAAATTCTATCATGCGAGGTGTATATGACTTAATTTTTGCGATAGGATAACTCTAACCTACATCACATTGTTCCTTCATGTGATCTGTTGCTGGATGCAGCTAACGTCAGTTATCATAGTTTCTACCACTGCCCCCTGAAGGCACCAGGCTCTGTTTCTACCACTGTCCCTGAAGGCACCATGCTCTGTTTCTACCACTGCCCCCTGAAGGCACCAGGCTCTGTTTCTACCACTGGCCCCTGAAGGCACCAAGCTCTGTTTCTACCACTGGCCCCTGAAGGCACCAGGCTCTGTTTCTACCACTGCCCCTGAAGGCACCAGGCTCTGTTTCTACCACTGCCCCCTGAAGGCACCAGACTCTGTTTCTACCACTGCCCTGAAGGCACCAGACTCTGTTTCTACCACTGCCCCTGAAGGCACCAGGCTCTGTTTCTACCACTGCCCCCTGAAGGCACCAGGCTCTGTTTCTACCACTGCCCCCTGAAGGCACCAGACTCTGTTTCTACCACTGCCCCCTGAAGGCACCAGGCTCTGTTTCTACCACTGTCCCTGAAGGCACCAGGCTCTGTTTCTACCACTGTCCCTGAAGGCACCAGGCTGTGTTTCTACCACTGTCCCCTGAAGGCACCAGGCTCTGTTTCTACCACTGTCCCTGAAGGCACCAGGCTGTGTTTCTACCACTGCCCCCTGAAGGCACCAGGCTCTGTTTCTACCACTGTCCCTGAAGGCACCAGACTCTGTTTCTACCACTGCCCCCTGAAGGCACCAGGCTCTGTTTCTACCACTGTCCCTGAAGGCACCAGGCTCTGTTTCTACCACTGTCCCCTGAAGGCACCAGGCTGTGTTTCTACCACTGTCCCCTGAAGGCACCAGGCTCTGTTTCTACAACTGTCCCCTGAAGGCACCAGGCTCTGTTTCTACCACTGTCCCTGAAGGCACCAGGCTGTAGGTTGACTCTAGATAACGCTAACGTTCTTATCACTTGAGCGGAGAAAGTGGCACGTTTCCTCAAAACGCAGCCACTGTAGGACGGGGACATTTGCTGCAGCCGGGTCGATGGCAGACAGGAAGGTGACACAACAACCTCCTTCTGGGCCCGATGCCGACCACAGAGTCTCGCTTCCCCCCAAGAACGTCACCGGTTTCAGGCGACAGGTCAGCCTGGTTCCAGTAGCGTTCAGAATCAGAGTGAGAATCAAAACACTACACATAGCCCACTGCACCTCACTGTATATCCTGTGTGTGTGTAGCTTGTGTATATTATTTAAAAAAAATTTAAGCAATGCAACCATGTAAGGTGCCAACCTGCTCATCAGGGGAGCAGTCAGGGGTTAAGTGTCTTGCTCAAGGACACATCGACAGACACGCTGCCCGGGAGGAGCGGGAATCGAACCGGGCACCTCCGGATTATTACCAGACGACCGCTCTACCTCCCGAGCCACTGTTGTCGGCGCCCCAGTGTTGCGTTCAAGCCACTTGAAGGCCATGAGGCCAACTCATCTGTTCAACTCAAACTATTGGCCTGTTTTATTCTCCACCCGTCGATCATCCACAGCAACACTATATTATCATCCCCCCTCTGAACGGCCCCTCTGAGGTTCCTCTCCTCTTCCTCTCTTCCTGTGGTGCTTTTTTCTTCATTTCTTCATTTCTTCATATCTTCATTGGGGAATGTCTGGGATATCAAGATAGGGCCTATATGAACCGATATAAAAAATGTAATAAATATGTTTTACTTGTTTTGGCCTTAAATAGTTTCAATAGTTTAAAAATATCACTCATTTCTGAAAAGAAGTTACAAAAGTACAAAAAAAAAAAAGCGTTTTGGAAAATAGCTCTTTATTTGATTATCATAAAAAAATGTTTTCTATACAGAGATATCGACATCGGTAAATATCGGTATCGGCCAGAACAGCAATATTAATATCGGTTATCGGTATCGGCCACAATTTTCACATCGGTGCATCACTATCTGGGAGTGTCGCATATTTGGATTTCATGGTGGTTTTTTTTTGTTCTTGATGTATTGTGATGTTTCTTCTTGACTCGTCAAAGAAGACTTGTACAGCCCTGGTGATTTTCGGGCTTTACAAATACATTTGATTTGATTCGCTTTTGATCTACACCATCTACACCAGCACTGGCGAGTACTTTTAAAAAAATAACTTGGGAATTCTTTAAAGATAATCTTACCAGTATGCGATTGGCCTTGAGATTGGACCAAGCCCCAAACCCTCCCGATATATTATTTGCACAGACCGCCAGCTATCTGGGTTTGACCGCAGCAGCGCAGCCAAGGAGACCGCGCCGTATCCGTCGCGTTGATGATAACATTGTCCGCCTCGCTGGTTTGACTCAGAGGTCGCCTTGCCTTCTCGCTGCCGTTTAGCCTCCGCGCGTCGACCGCACGAAACCGGAGGATCATTCACAGGGGGACAGAGTTGAGTTGCGTCCCGTTTGGTACAATCCCACGTTTCCATCCGTCTCCCCTTCGTCTACACACCACCCCATCATTATATGCCAGTAACCGCCCCTTATTCAGTATCCAGAACTAGCTCAATTGGCAACGCTGCATGGCTGTGGATCCTACGGCTCGTTGCTGGCTAGTTCGATTCCCTTCAATTTCTTTATTTTTTTTTTTTTTTAACGTGCATTCGCATTCTTTCGCCGTTAAGTTTAGGCATAACTTTAAGCATTGTTTCGGAGTTGGTTAAGGTTAGGCATTGTTTCGGAGTTGCTTAAGGTTAGAAGGGTTAAGTTTAGGCGCTGTTAAGGAGCTGGTTAAGGTTAGAGTTTGACTTAGAGAATGGCAATAGACAGCCTATTTCCGCGCTGCCGCTCTCTCGCGCTGCCGTGGTCACATGGGCGTATTGGCCAATCAGAGAAACGCTAAACACAAGTTGGTTGCCTAAAATATTCACGCCCACAGGCCGGCTGCAATGTGGACGAAGCCTTGCATCACGTGTCCCCTCTGGTACTCGAGGAGGCAGCCGTCGCATCTTTTCACCTGAACAGCGCGATCTCTCGGCGGCGAGGAGTAACGCGTGGGAGGCTCACGCTGCCCCCGTTGCTTCCTGATTCTGCTGCGCAGGCGCACCAACCGACCTGTAGGAGTCGCTGTCCACAACGTCCGATCCCCACCCACCAGCTTCCCACCCCCTAACACTGCCAATTGTATTAGTATGAACGACCAGCCAAGCCGGTAGCAACGCCGAGAGCTGGGCTCGAACCCAGCATCTCCTGCGTTGGTGGCGAGCGCCTTGCCCACTGCGCCACCTAGCCGCCCTGAAAAAGCCTTAAAAGGATAAAATAATTCAGGAGTACAGTTTTGAGTAAAACATCAAACATTTTATTTTTTCAAAAGTATTAATTATATCTTGCAGCATATTTTAAGTTTTCTTTTTTCAATATTAAAATATATTTAGTTTTTAAGAATTGTAAAGGATGGGTAAAAACAAGCACGTGCTTCAGCCTATTCCTTTTAATCATTAAGTTTGGATTTTTGTGTGTGAGTCCACACAAGTGTGTTTTTGATTTGTCTGTAAACCGGGAACATGGCGGGTGATATACACACGTCCGTCTCAAGACTTAGTCCTGCATGGATCAACAAATGCGCACGTTGGTGTGAATTTACGTGTGTGCCATTATTACTATCAACTGTAATAATTGTGGAATATTACTATAATGAGCTGTATGTGTATGCACCAAGCATCTCACTGTAATGTACCTGTACTTTATTCGTGACAATAAACTACTACTACTACTACTAAACAAAGACCAAAAATAAAACTATTCATTAATTAATGTATTATTATTATTTAATTTGTTTTACACCCCCCCCCCCCCCCCCCTCCCCCCTCCAGCTACACCGGCCGGGTGTTGAGGGACGTCATCAACCTGGGCTCCTACAACTACCTGGGCTTCGCCGAGAGCTCGGGCCCCTGCGCCGAGGCGGCGGCCCAGGTGACGGAGAGGTACGGTGTGGGCGTGGCCAGCACGCGGCAGGAGATGGGTACGTTGTTATGTTTATGTTTATTAAAAGATCTCCATTAGAGACACATGAAAGAGCCTCTAGTGTTCCTGGGGTCCTGGACAAAACAAATACAATACAAATGTACAACAAAGAATACAAATATTTTTTTTTACAAAACACATAAATAAAAAATGTATACAAATTCACATTATAAAATTTAACATTCCAGTCAAAAAAAGAAAAATTATAAATGATTATGTATTGTGGATAATATGTTTTTCGGCAGAGCATTCCAGGGTACTATTGACCTATTATATGCCAGTGAGTTTGAGAGAATTAGATTTTTGGTGCTGATTTTGTTCTGATGTCACCAGAAGCGGCCCCTCTAGTGTTGTAACCATGTTCAGAAGTCATTTCTAACTGCTGAGCCAAGCTAGATGGCTTACCAGTGCTGATACTGTTCCGCAGTAGCATATTAGAAGACTCATCAATACTTTATTTTCAACCATCAGCCAGATGTTCATGCATAAAACCAATACTTGTCCTGTATGAACAGCCTAGTGCCAGGCGAGCCGCTTTATTCTGAGCTGCAACTTTTTTAAATCCGATTTTGTAGCTGGCGACCAGATAACAGGGCAGTAGGGGTGGGAAAAAAATCGATACGTAGTAGTATCGCGATACTGTATCGATACAGGGATGCCAAGTATCGATATTTAATTGTTCATAATTTTTTATTTTATTTTTTTTTGTATAAGGAAGTTGCATTGTTCATATCAATACCTGTAATAGTACAGTAGTCCACACACACACACACACACACACACACACACACACACACACACACACACACACACACACACACACACACACACACATGTGCATTCAGTTAAGTTGGAATATGACTGTAATACAAACAGTTCAGTTTGTCAGGTACATGCAACACAGATTACAGTGTTTACATCTGTCTGCTTGAGAAAATACCATGTTCTGCAATAAAAATGATTGAAGTGAGATGGACAGACTGAACTTTATTTTATTAAATAAAACATGTTGACAAAGTTTTACTTTGCAGTTGAAAAAAGGTAATAAAAGACATTTGTAAAAAAAAAAAAAAAAAACGCGATATATTTAGTATCGCGATACTATCGTATCGTGACGCAAGTATCGTGATAGTATTGTATCGTGGGGTCTCTGGCGATTCCCACCCCTACAGGGCAGTATTCTAAATGAGACAAAACCAAAGAATGAATAACAGATTTCACTATGGAGGGAGTTATCTTAACAAACACTAAGATCGGTGTGTAGACTGTAGACTGTAGAGGGTATGGCGTGGGAGTGGCCAGCACCCAGCAGGAGATGGGGAGCTTACATAGCACCCCATGGACCATGTCACGCTAAAGTGTGAGTTAAGTGACTTGATACAGGGATTGAAGTGTGTGTGTGTGTGTGTGTGTGTGTGTGTGTGTGTGTGTGTGTGTGTGTGTGTGTGTGTGTGTGTGTGTGTGTGCGTGTGTGTGTGCGCGTGCGTGCGTGTGTGTTCCTCAGGTAACCTGGACAGACACAAGGAGCTGGAGCAGCTGGCTGCCAGGTTCCTGGGAGTGGAGGCAGCCATGTCTTTTGGAATGGGCTTTGCCACCAACTCCATGAACATACCGGCGATCGCTGGCAAGGTAGGACCGCTGACCAGCAGGCATTCAGCTGCCCCCCCCCCCCCAGTACTACAGACTCAACTCCTTCAACTAAACCCCTTCAATTAAACCCCTTTCAACTAAACCCCTTCAACTAAACCCCTTCAACTAAACCCCTTCAACTAAACCCCTTCAACTAAACCCCTTAAAATAAACCCCTTCAACTAAACCCCTTCAATTAAACCCCTTTCAATTATACCCCTTTCAACTAAACCCCTTCAACTAAACCCCTTTCAATTAAACCCCTTTCAATTATACCCCTTTCAACTAAACCCCTTCAACTAAACCCCTTTCAATTAAACCCCTTTCAATTAAACCCCATTCAACTAAACCCCATTCAACTAAACCCCTTTCAATTAAACCCCATTCAACTAAACCCCTTCAATTAAACCCCTTTCAACTAAACCCCTTTCAATTAAACCCCTTCAACTAAACCCCTTCAACTAAACCCCTTCAACTAAACCCCTTCGATTAAACCCTTTCAACTAAACCCCTTCAACTAAACCCCTTCAACTAAACCCATTCGATTAAACCCTTTCAACTAAACCCCTTCAACTAAACCCCTTCAACTAAACCCTTTCAACTAAACCCCTTCGATTAAACCCTTTCAACTAAACCCTTTCAACTAAACCCGTTCAACTAAACCCCTTCAACTAAACCCCTTCGACTAAACCCTTTCAACTAAACCCTTTCAACTAAACCCCTTCAACTAAACCCCTTCGATTAAACCCTTTCAACTAAACCCTTTCAACTAAACCCTTTCAACTAAACCCCTTCAACTAAACCCCTTCGATTAAACCCTTTCAACTAAACCCTTTCAACTAAACCCCTTCAACTAAACCCCTTCGATTAAACCCGTTCAACTAAACCCCTTCAACTAAACCCCTTCGACTAAACCCTTTCAACTAAACCCCTTCAACTAAACCCCTTCGACTAAACCCTTTCAACTAAACCCTTTCAACTAAACCCCATTCAACTAAACCCCTTTCAACTAAACCCCTTCAACTAAACCCTTTCAACTAAACCCTTTCAACTAAACCCCTTCAACTAAACCCTTTCAACTAAACCCCTTCAACTAAACCCCTTCAACTAAACCCCTTCAATTAAACCCCTTCAACTAAACCCCTTCAACTAAACCCCTTCAACTAAACCCTTTCAACTAAACCCCTTCAATTAAACCCTTTCAATTAAACCCTTTCAACTAAACCCCTTCAACTAAACTCCTTCAACTAAACCCCTTAAAAATAAACCCTTTCAATTAAACCCCTTCAACGATTACCTCTTTATTTGTATCTCTATTTCACGTTGTCAACTCTCCAGCAATCCAGTCTCCTATATATTTCCCCTTGTTAATTTCACATAGTCGTACTGTGTGTGTGTGTGTGTGTGTGTGTGTGTGTGTGTGTGTGTGTGTGTGTGTGTGTGTGTGTGTGTGTGTGTGTGTGTGTGTGTGTGTGTGTGTGTGTGTGTGTGTGTGTGTGTGTGTGTGTGTGTGTGTGTGTGTGATGACGACGTCCACATGTGATGAAAAAACACGTTTGTTATCTAGCGTAGTTTGTTTGCACAGCGCAGGAGGTACCATTTCACTGCCACACTACCAAACGGTTACCGTCTGTAGTGTGATAGTAAAGGGTTAACCTTCTGTAGTGTGTCAGTGAAAGGGTTAAAACTAGCGTAATAACAAAAACATTCCAATATAGACCCTGCTATCACGGCGCCAACCACTTACGCCCAGACCTCAGTACACACACAGATACGCACGCACGCACGCACGCACACACACACACACACACACACACCCATATCAAGAGGAAACCCTTCCTGTTGCTCGGGGGTTAAAGGTCAGTGTGAGGTCAATCGGGGGTCACTTCTGTTGTGCTGCTGTTAACCGGGTGGTAGCTCCTGGGGGTGGAGCACTTCAGCTCCCGGGGGAGGGGTGGGGTGGCCACTCGGGGACATACAGACACATACAGTTGGATAACGATGGTGTTTTCTCTCGTTTTAATAATAATAATAATAATAATAATAATAATCTTTATTTATATAGCACCTTTCATACATAGAATGCAGCTCAAAGTGCTTAACACTTTCGCGGCCAACTACGTATATTGGGCGCCAACGGTTAACGGTTAATATATATACGTTTTTGGATCGTTTTCCCTTTTTTCCGATTTGAATATCCTATTTAATGTCAGGGACCTGTATGTTGCCGTTAAAAGGCACACTGGGACTCCGAAGGTGCAGTAGCGAACAATCTTCAAAGGAAAATTATCCTCAAGACCCATAAGAGCTTCACAAACATTCAGCATAGTAGGTTACAAAATGTCGAAATGTTATGTTACCTTTATTACCTTTATGTTACCTTTAAATGTTACCTTTATTTAACCAGGCAAATCGGTTAAGAACAAATTCTTATTTACAATGATGGCCTGGCAAGAGGCAAAGCCTCTTGAAGGGAGGGGGCGGCTGAAAAGTAATTCAGGATTAAACATGACCTACTTCACCTAATTTACCTTTCCGATGGAATAGAGCAGGGGTTCCCAAAGTTTTCACGCCGCAACCCCCGAAATAACGGTGTCAGAGAGCCGCAACCCCCACTATTATAAATTTGTTTTTAATAAAAAATACAATTAAAATAAAATCTTTTATTTTATTTTTATAAATGGAAATTTTGTTATTATTTTATTACACAGCGTAATGTGCACAAGTCAGGTGATGCACAAACAGTTGTGAACGACTGCAATCCAACTAACCGCTGTGAACACCACTGTTGTGAAACCCCATGCTGTCAGGGGGGAAATGCCATCGCTGGTGATGGGAATTGTGACATCATCACCACATGACAGACCACGAACTCAACAGTTGAACGGTGTGAAGCTTCCCCATCATCCAGTGACTTCCTTTATCCCTTCCATCTGATGTTACATCAGTGCCATAATAATAATAATAAACTTTATTTGTATAGCATACAGAAACTGCAGCTCAAAGTGCTCCACAACAGAAAAAAGACAGGCATAAAATGAGCACATAAAGTGCAGACATATAAAATCACAGTTTTAGGATCTAACATCCCAACAGGCCACCTTGTTTATGGTTTGATTCAGTTTTTTTAAAATAGACAATAATAAAAAGAGTAAGACAAAATAGACGGAGTAAAATAGTGCAAATATTGAAAACAGAAACAGTCCCCTGAAGTCCGATGCTCTAGAACAGGGGTTCTCAAACTTTTTCACACCGCGACCCCATTTTATTTAGGTTTTTCTTTTGGGGGACAATGTATTGCGTAATTTCAAACGTGGAATTAAGGAACATCAAAATAAAAGCACACGTTGTTTATACTTTATACTTGCTATACTTATTTTATACTTATCTATTCTTGCCTAGCACAGTCTCTGGAGCGTAACGGAAAGAAGCATTTTGTATAAAAGTATTCTGTACTTCTGTATCTGACAACTAATAAAGAAACTTGAACTTGTTGATCATGCATATTTATTAGAACATTTAATTACAGCACTATGTTATCAATACACATTTATAAAACGAGGCATATTTAGCCAAAATATGTTGCCACAGAACAGTTTTTCTTTTTATATATATATAATTGTTTTTTGCTTGCCAATAGGCGACCCGACCACACTGTCACCTACCCACAACCCCAATTTGGGTCGCGACCCGTAGTTTGAGAACCACTGCTCTAGAAGAAAGTAAAATATCTGAGCCACTTGTCCGAAGTTAATGTCAATGACAGTAGAGTAACTGGACAGAACAGCAACACAGGGGGGACCGAATAAGCACCAGGCTGACGCAGAAAAACGTAGAGAGAATGGTATGGGAGCGGGGGTTCATCCTAGGTCAAATGCTATGCAGTAGAGGTGAGTTTTGAGGCGGGATTTAAAAGCATCCACAGGGAGGGAGCAGATCTTGTGTCTGGGGGAAGACCATTCCATAGCCTGGGGGCCACTGACAAGAAAAAGGTTAAGCGCTGTGAATACAGCAGGGGGCTCAGAACACAGCCCTGGGGGGACCCGATGCTCAGGGTGATGGTGTTGGAGGTCTGACCCCCCACCCTGACCGCCTGGGGCCTTTCACTCAGAAAGTCCAGTATCCAGGCGCTCAGAGCGGAGCTCAGACCCAGCTCGATCAGCTTGTCCACCAGTCTGGTGGGGACTATGGTGTTGAACGCTGAGCTATAGTCAATGAATAACAGTCTCACATAGCCCCCCTTCTGGCGGTCAAGGTGAGAGAGGGTGCTGTGCAGTACTTGAGAGACCGCATCGTCAGTGGACATGTTTGGCCTGTATGCAAATTGCATAGGGTCCATATCACTGGGGAGGGAGGCACAAAAATGTAATCCTTAACCAGCCTCTCAAAACATTTCATGGCCACAGAGGTGAGTGCCACCAGTCTGTAGTCATTAAAACCTGTTGGGGAGGGTTTCTTTGGTACCGGTATTATAGTGGACACCTTGAAGCAGGCAGGCACCACTATACTATACAATATAACTTTACTATGGTACCAAATGCTATGTTGCTATCCCTATACTATCTATACTCCTATCCTATGCTAAGCTATATTACTATACTTCACTATAACAGTGAAGTTAGAGTCAAGTTAAAGTCAAGTAAAAGTGGCGAAGGCACAGTTACTTTAGATCACACTGGACTAGGGATGTCCGATATTATCGGCCGATATCGGCATAAAAATGTGATATCGGAAAATATCTGTATCAGGGTTTTTTTTTTTTTTTTTTTTTTTGACATTTATTTAACCTTTATTTACCCAGGCAAGCAAGTAAGAACAAATTATTATTTTATTTATTGTCAAAAGTATGCATAATGTTGTGTTAATTACACGACAAGAGATATGTAATGTTAATTACCTGAAATTATTCCGTTTTTTGGGGGGGGGGGGACCCTGCGTATATCGGTATCGGTTGATATCGTTGATATCGGTATCGGAAATTAAGAGTTGGACAATATCGGTATATCGGTATCGGTTAAAAAGCCAATATTGAGCATCCCTACACCGGACCTGAGAGAGGAGAGGGTACGGTTCAGGTTCAGGAATAAGAAACGTAGGTGAATGAGTACCTGACAAGTGTATATATATGTATGTCGACACGGTGTGGTCTATGTTTTAATGTAGATTTATTTTCTGTTTAATGTAGTCGGATTTTTAGTTTTTTTGTTTGTTATGGTTATTTGTATTTTCTTTTCCTTTTTTTCCCCTCGCTTTCGGGGGGTTGTCAGTGTAGTCTCAGTGTTGGTGGTCTAGGAGTGTGTGTTGTCTTCCTGGACCGACCTAGGTCGACTCAAATGTCATGTCAATCATTTTTTATGTCCTGATGTCCTGTGTGTGCAAAAAGAAAAAAAACGTCAATAAAGTATAAGTCATAAAAAAACAAATCCCCAAAAACAGTACATAACCCTTTCACCGCCGCACTACCAAACGGTTAACCCTTTCACTGCGACAATACACAGCAGGTTAACCCTTTCACGGCCACACAACAGCAGGTTAACCCTTTCACTGCCACACTACAGAAGGTTAACCCTTTACTATCACACTGAAAGGGTATTATAACAAAGTACAATTACTCAAGTACTTTACACCCCCGGCTGTCTCTCTCTCTCTGTGTCGCAGGGCTGCCTGATCCTCAGCGACGAGCTGAACCACGCCTCCCTGGTCCTCGGAGCCCGGCTGTCCGGCTCCACCATCAGGGTCTTCAAGCACAACAGTGAGTCTGGGTCCCTCACAGGCTCACAGACCATTGATTGATTGATTGATTGATTGATTGATTGATTGATTGATTGATTGATTGATTGATTGATTGATTGATTGAAAACTTTATTAACAGATTGCAGAATGGGTACAGTACAGTACAGCTCAATACATACAATTGTTAAGGGGATGCAGACCAGAGAAAGACTTTCGTCTTGTTTACATCAGGGTCCCCCATTTTCAATTCATCATAACATATATGACACACATGACATACAGATAGACAGTACTGCTACATCTATACATTTATGACATACATGACATACAGATAGACAGTACTGCTACATCTATACATTTATGACATACCAGATTTGCAAATACAGTACTGTTTGTGATACAAAAAGAGTCCAGAAAAGAGAGTATATACATTTGACGTAGAAACTGTACATTGGAGGAGGTTTGGTGGGTGGGGTGGATTTTTTGCACATTTTAGGTGCTGCTCGCTAACCATGTGCTTTTTGTATTGTGTAGATATTATCGGCCGATATTGGCATTAAAATGTAATATTGACAATGATCGGGTATCAGTTCTAAAAATATATATACAGTATATATATATATATATATATATATATTCTTTTTTACATTTATTTAACCTTTATCCAGGCAAGCAAGTAAGAACAAATTCTTATTTTATTTATTGTCAAAAGTATGCATAATGTTGTGTTAATTCCACAACAAGAGATATGTAATGTTAATTTTACCTGAAATTATTCCATTTTTGGGGGGGAAACCCTGCATATATCAGTTGATATCGGTTGATATCGGTTGATATCGGTATTGGAAATTAAGAGTTGGACAATATCGGTATATCTGATATCGGTAAAAAAGCCAATATCGAACATCCCTACGCCAAATGAATGTTTCACGTTTTCAATGTTTCATTGTCGTTTTGACTAATGTAAAATGTAATTGTCTGATCAGAATCAGAAAGGTCTTTATTTGCCAAGTAGTTTTCACATACTGTACAAGGAATTTGCTTATCGGTGCGACATTAGTGGACAGAGATTAACAGACGGATAATACAATAAAGTGGTGCAGTAAAATAAAATGAAATATGAGCCAAGTTAAGCACAATAGAATAATATAATTATTAAATAAAAATATAGGCCAGGGCTGTACAACTGTAAATAAGAGGTTATTTACAGTACAGTATGATACAAATATTCTTGTATGTATTATTATTAAAGGGGAACTATTTTACTATTTCTTTCACTATTTGGGCACTTTTACACAATTCCTGTGAGTTTATGGAACACCTCTGTAATTATAATTCTTTTTAATTCATTGTTTTGTATTTCTAATCAAGTCCTCAAAAACAGCATTTTTCTACCTCAAGATCTCGAGCCGTTTTGAGGCTGGGCTCCAACCACTGTGTGGCCTGGTGCCAACTGCCACATCAACTGCCACATTAACATGCAGCTGAGTCTCTCTGACATCACAAATCAGCACATTTTCAGATGACTCAGTTCAGTGAGGGTGAATATTGTGAGAGGAGAATTGGAAGAATGCGCCAATATGAGAATTAGAGACATAGATCATATTAATATAAGTCCACATAGCTAGGAAACGATGCTAAACACTGAAAAAGGCCATTTATAAGATAGTTCCCCTTTAAGATAAGATATTTCTTTATTGATCCCCTTGGGGAAATTCAGGCATCATACTGTATATATATATATATATAATCTAAAAATGCTAATAATATTATTATTGTTATTATTATTATAATTAAAAATCTGAGGATGTCTATAGAATCGATGCAATCACCAATGATTTCTCATAAATGAAGCCCTTAACACATTGACCGCCAGCAGGGGGCGCCGCTGATCCCCCTTCATTGCCAGGTCTTTATTCAATGGATATAGTTTTAGACTGCAACATTTGCGAGTGCTTAAAATATATCTTATATTATAGCTATGGGTCTAATAACGCCGTCGAGTCTCAGTGAGTTGCTTCCAGTCAACATGCCCGAGACAGATTGTTTTTTCATCCGTACATTTCCGTTTTATACCGTTTTGAATAGAGGATGGTTTGGGTGCTTTTCAGTAATTCCAGGAAAAAGATGAGAAAAAGGCATTTTACTGTAATCCAGTCATCACGTAAATGTTTCTGCTGATTATCTAATCATCCTGAAATCAACGCTAGATTATCATTATTATATCTCGTCGTGCATACATGAAATGACCGTCGTAGCGGGGTGCCCCCCCACCGCAGTCAACGGTAATAAGCACAACACGGTCCACACAGATAGCTGTGATCGTGGTAGAAATACATATTAGATCAAAGATCAAATTTATATATAATGTTCTTACCTTGTATCTGATGTAATGCAAAAGAAATAATCCAAATATCTGATCGCAATTCCAAATACTGCTCGCGGAGGTCCGTACCACACTACCGACCGTTTCACAATGACGGGCGGGCGGGGTTACTGTTCGATGCCATCGTTGTATAGAACTGGCTCGCCTGAGTATTTAAACCCCGCCCGCCCAGCTCAGATCGGCTCCTAAAACACAGCAGCCCATTTTCAATGAGATGCAATAGCTCCGCCTGGCAGTAGAGGGCGGTGTGGTGTTGACCGTCTGCCAGCTCAGACAGGGTCTGAAGGCTATACCAGAGGCTGCAGCTATGAATTATGAATAGATATAGCGAATAAACTAAATAACGATCCCAAAAACTTGTTTCTGGCGCTGAACGCATGGCGGGCAATAACGAGTTAACTCGTTTTCCGGCGCAGATTGTGTTAAGAACACGGGCGCGCACCAATCTTCGCGGTGGAGTTAAGAAGAAATTTAAGTGCGTTCGAGAATGAGGTCCATTGACAATGAAGCCAAACTCGGGGGCCAATCCTGCTCTTAATCCAGGCTCGCGCACGGACATGAGCCGTAGTTCTCCAAATATCATAATGCTTCTGTTAAAAAATTATTTAACTGATGAATAATATAAATATAAATAATAATATCTCCTGGACTCAAGTACTACAACACTGGAAGTGAGGGTCTATCTCGCCCGATACCGATATTTTACAAACGGCGAACAGATATATCTGCGATACCGCTGATGACACAGGTTCCTTCCAATGTATACACCTGCACAAGAACTTTGGATGTGCGAATGCCTTGGCGTTGTAAAAAAAACGTACATTTGAAATTATTCCAGTTGATCCTTTGAAGCTGCCTGAGCTGAACGGAGTTTGACATGCTTGATAGGTGTGTTGGACCCAGGTGCAGTGCAGAACGGATAGATGAGAGGCATGTGTTGATTCTCAAACAAAGGTTACCGTTTTATCGTCGAACACGTAAGGCGTACAACACGCCGACAACGGCGAACAAACAAAAAGGAGATAGTTAGTACTTGTCTCCAAAAAGAGGGAAAGCAAAGGGGAGAAATCAAGTCTCCAAAACACGCTATAGCACAAACACATAAACTGATCTATGTAACAAAATGGGGGAAAAGCAAAGGGGGAGAACACGCGGTCTCCTAAAAACACATCACAAAAAGAAACACGTCGGTGGTACATAAGCACACGATAAAGATATACACTTGATAAGGCAACGACACGGCAATCAACATACATGGCGAACGAACTTACACTCCAACCTGCTCTATCTCTCTCTCTCTCTCTCTCTCTCTCTCTCTCTCTCTCTCTCTCTCTCTCTCCCTCTGTCCTCCTCCTCCTCCAGACATGTTGAACCTGGAGAAGCTGCTGAGAGACGCCATCGTCCACGGCCAGCCCCGGACGCACCGGCCCTGGAAGAAGATCATCATCCTGGTGGAGGGCATCTTCAGGTAGCTGCTGAACTATAGGGAGGTGTAGTGGTTACTTCCTGGTCTATAGGGAGTAGTGTAGTGGTTACTTCCTGGTCTATAGGGAGGTGTAGTGGTTACTTCCTGGTCTATAGGGAGGTGTAGTGGTTACTTCCTGGTCTATAGGGAGGTGTAGTGGTTACTTCCTGGTTTATAGGGAGGTGTAGTGGTTACCGCTGCTACACCGACGACACAAAAACAGATTTGAAACGCTTAAAGGAACACGTCGACATTTTGGGAAATTGGCTTACCGTCTTCTCCAGAGAGAGACAAGAAGTTAGATACCAGTCTCCTCTCTGTGCGTTCAGTAGAAAAGCTATCTGGCTGCATGTTAGCCTAGCTTAGCACAATGAATGGAAGCGGACATGACCGGTTAGCCTTCGGGAAAGATGTTAGTTGGACAATGCCTAGGCTAACCGGTCATGTCCACTTCAAGAAGAAAAAAACTCCGGATTCCACATTTTACTTCTCAGGCATGTAACCGGAGACTATCGGATTCATTGTGGACACACTGGATTATGTGTTTCGAGTACCTAACGTTGGATCAATAAACGCGATCGATATTTGGAATGGCGATCAGGAATTGGAATAATCTTTTTGCAGAACATCTGATGTGAGGTAAGGAATCTATGTTACCAGTCTTCGGGTAATCAGATGTATTTTTCACATATATCTCAACGTGTCTGTGTGTCTGTGTGTGTGTGTGTGTGCGTGTATGACGTTAGTGCTGACCAGGAAATAGATAATCGATTTTTCAGCCCGCTTCTCTAGCGTGCATAAGTACACATATACTATCGATAATCTAGCGTTTATTTGAAAACGATTCATAAATCAGCCGGAAAATGACAACGTGTTGTGTGTATTCCACTAAAGAGCTATTATCACGGAATCTTTTTTTCCCCCTAGAAATTTACAAAAACGTCAGTTTTTCAAAACGGTATAAAACGGAAATGTACCGATGAAAAAACAATCCGTTTCGTACATGTTGAGTGCAAGCAAGTCATTGATAAGCGACGGGCGTATTAGACACATAGCCATAATATAGAAATAGCTCAGCGAAAATCATGAAATATCGGAAAATCAGTCTAAAAAGGCTGGCATTCAAGCTATAAATAGTGCGCCCCCTGCTGGCGTGTTTCACATTACTGTATATTTGTATATCTTGTATGTCATAAGATAAGATAAGATAAGATATTCCTTTATTGATCCCCTTGGGGAAATTCCAGTGACACACATAAATGTCTGGATGTAACAGTACTGTTTATCTGTATGTCGTGTATGTCATAAATGTTATGATGAATTGAAAATGGGGGACCCTGATGTAAACAAGACGAAAGTCTTTATCTGGTCTGCATCCCCTTAACCTCGTTCCCAGTTGTATCTCCGTGAGATAAAGCCTGGTAAAGAACTACGGCCGAAAGTGTCTGTGGGGTAGAATTTCCGGTGGATGTACTTCCCCTGGAAGCTGCCTCCGAACGGACCAAACGTTTCCCGAATCCTGTCGGCAAACACGCTAGAACGTCCCGGTCATGTAGTAAATTCTTCAGGCAAAGCCGCTGCAGTGGCTTAAACGAGGAAATATTCTGCACTTCACACGTTTCTATAATTGTTTTGTCGAAACCTGGAACGCCTGTACTTCCTGTACTTCCGTTTACACACTTTAGGAGGCATATCTTTACCAGCCTAGCATCCCCTTTAACAATTGTGTGTATTGAGCCGTACTGTATTGTATCCATTCTGCAATCTGTTAATAAAGTTTTCAATCAATCAATCAATCTAAATGTCTTTTGGTTGTCCTGTACTTGTGCTGTATGCTGACGATACACTCCTCCGCCTCTCCTCTCCTCTCCTCTCCTCTCCTCTCCTCTCCTCTCCTCTCCTCTCCTCTCCTCTCCTCTCCTCTCCTCTCCTCTCCCTCACCTCTCCTTTCCTCTCCCCTCCTCTCCCCTCCTCCGCCTCCCCCTCCTCCGCCTCCCTCTCCTCTCCTCTCCTCTCCTCTCCTCTCCTCTCCTCTCCTCTCCTCTCCTCTCCTCTCCTCTCCCCTCCCTCACCTCTCCTTTCCTCTCCCCTCCCTCACCTCTCCTCTCCTCTCCTCCGCCTCCCTCTCCTCTCCTCCCCTCCCCTCTCCTCTCCTCTCCTCTCCTCTCCTCTCCTCTCCTCTCCTCTCCTCTCTTCTCCCCTCCCTCTCCTCTCCTCTCCCCTCCCTCACCTCTCCTTTCCTATCCCCTCCCTCACCTCTCCTCTCCTCCGCCTCCCTCTCCTCTCCTCTCCTCTCCTCTCCTCTCCTCTCCTCTCCTCTCCTCTCCTCTCCTCTCCTCTCCTCTCCTCTCCTCTCCTCTCCTCTCCTCTCCTCTCCCCTCCCTCACCTCTCCTTTCCTATCCCCTCCCTCACCTCACCTCTCCTCTCCTCTCCTCTCCTCTCCTCTCCTCTCCTCTCCTCTCCTCTCCTCTCCTCTCCTCTCCTCTCCTCTCCTCTCCTCACCTCTCCTTTCCTCTCCCCTCCCTCACCTCTCCTCCTCTCCTCCGCCTCCCTCTCCTCTCCTCTCCTCCCATCCCCTCTCCTCTCATCTCTCCTCTCCTCTCCTCTCCTCTCCTCTCTTCTCCTCTCCTCTCCTCTCCTCTCCTCTCCTCTCCTCTCCTCTCCTCTCCTCTCCTCCCCCTCCCCTCTCCTCCCGCCTCCCTCTCTCCTCTCCTCTCCTCCCACCTCTCCTCCCGCAGCATGGAGGGCAGCATCGTGCGTCTGCCGGAGATAGTGGCCCTGAAGAAGCGCTACCGGGCCTACCTGTACCTGGACGAGGCCCACAGCATCGGGGCACTAGGCCCGGGGGGCCGCGGGGTGACGGAGCACTTCGGCCTGGACCCCCGGGACGTGGACGTCATGATGGGCACCTTCACCAAGAGCTTTGGAGCCGCCGGCGGGTACATCGCCGGGAGCCGGGTGAGGAGACGGATGGATGGAGAGAAAACTTTATTGCCATTTCAACACATGGTTGATTTGTCTCGGTGCCAAACAATTAGGGCTGTCCCCGACTAAGGATTTGGATGGTCGACTAGGATTGGTCAAAATTTGCCGTTAGTCGACTTTGGTCGACTTGAAAAAAAAAATTATATAATATATATATATATATATATATATATATATATATTTTTTTTTTATCACTCCATTTGGGCTGTGGGGGGTGCTTAATGTCTGAAGGAGTCGACTGAAGGCTTCTTGTCCTCTGCAAAAGCATGCAATTGGTCCACTGATGGATACATCTTGATATTTGTCTAGTCTAGTGTGTTCATTAGACGGTGAAATCCTCTTTCAGTGCCTCTGTGCCTGTTTTCGTAGGCAGTTAGCCTCTGGTATGCATGCCATTAGCGTTAGCCACGCTTCTAGGCCTCTTTTCTTTTGGAAAGAATGATAAAAAAAATTAAAATTAAAATAAATAAATAAAAAAGAAATTTAATTTTTTTAAATTATATTCAACCAATTAGTCGACTAATCGATTAAGCCCTACAAACAATACATACAGTATAAAAACATACAATATAGGGCACCGGTATCGAATCCGGCTGTCAGCGTTGCCTCCGGCTTGGGCCGGCCGTCATACTGACTCAATTGGCAGAGTCAGCGGGAGGGGAGTCGATGGGGTGGTAATCTGGTCGTTGTAAAACAGCGACTCCTACAGGTCGGTCAGGGCGCCTGCACAGCGAGGACAGGAGATGTCGAGGGTAGTAGTGTGAGCCTCTCCCACACGTTACACCTCGTAGCCAATGAGAGTCCGCGCTGGCAGGTGAAAAAAGAAGTGCGATAGTATCTATCAACCCTCCCTACGACCGACCAGTGGGGGGCACATGCGAGCAACGATCAAGACAGGGGGAGGGGGGAATTGGCACGACGACTAAATTGGGATGGGAGAAAAACAGAAAAAGGAGGAGAAAAAGTGGATAAAAAAAAAAAAATACAATATAAAAACATACAAGAATACACGAACCGTTTCAGCACTGGACCTAAGGTTCAGTACAGCTGTGTACCGAACGAATACAACGGTATGTTAACCACTAACGAACGCCCACCGGGGGGCGCTGTACCGTACAGTGGTTTTTGTGTACCGTTACACCCCTACATGCAATGCAATCCCTAAAGTAGAAGTATTTCACAAACAATAAAAAAAAAATGCTACAGTGTTCCAATTTAAAGTGTATAATATTGCCTTAGAGTGCCCGCCGGCTGGTGCTAGCCCTTATGGTACAAAGTGCCTGTGCAATTAGGAGGACTTGAGTTCAGGTGACGGACAACCTCGGGATATGTGCTGTTCTTAAAACGAGATGTCTTTGGAGTCTTCTACCAGAGGGAAGGGGGTTAAAGAGGTATAGTAAGCAGGGTGAGAGAGGGGTCACCGATCACCTTCTCCCCTTTCCGCCTGATGTGTGTGTGTGGCATATATGGAGGGCACAGAAGGAAGATCGCAGCCAATGATGCGGAGCAGGAGGAACCACAGCCCCGTCTCTAACCAGACCGATAGATTCATTACACACAGAGTGAAATATTTCAAGCCTTTATAAAAAAAAAAAGAAAAAGAAAATGGATGATTACGGCTTAATGAAAACCCCAAATTCAGTATCTGAGAAAATTTGAATATCACATACAATATAAAAAAATATATATATATTACAGAAATGTCGGGCCTACTGAAAGTATATGCACTTTTGCATGAATCAATGCGGCATGGCGTGGAGGCAAACAATATACTTCCTCAATATTCTTAATGTGTTGAGATGCACCTGTAGATCGGAGCCCAGCCCCCCCCCCCCCCTCAGGCCCCAGGTTACGAGAGGAGGCTCGGCAGTTAACATACCAAGACAGCCGTCTGGAATGTGATAAGCTGAACACCAGGAGACATACTGTACCCAGTGTTGCCCAACTCAAGTTCAAGTTTCTTTTATTAGTTGTCATAACAAAATACAGAATACTTTTCTATGAAATGCTTTTTTTCCCTGTTATGCGCTCCTGGGAGTGTGCTAGAAAAAAATTGATAAAAAAGTATAAAACAGAAAGTCAAAAGTACGTAAGCAAAAAGTGTTCAGTCAATATACACATTATGTACAATATACAATACAGAGTAAAAAAGAGTAACAGTGAGTTACAGTACAATACAATATACAGTACAATGCAGAAATGGGATGAGGTACAACGTAGGGTAAGGTGCAATGAGGTATGAGTTGTAGTGCAAATCTCTTTACCGATAAATATAAAGTGTGTTAAAGTGTCTAAAGTGAGTAAAGTGGGTGTTAAGGTGAGTGTTTATTTAAAGTGTGCGACTGTGCGTGTGGATAACTCTTATGCAACGTGGCAGACCGTGGCAAACAAAAGAGAAGAACTCCGTCAAGATCCGACACGCCAGGAGGAATGTAAACACACAGTAGTCGAGTCTCACGCTCAAGCGCTCAACCTGACGGATCATCGTCGGCGGCCAAGTTTACAAAGTGAAGTCATGTTTGGCTTTGACCGGTTTGATAAGATCGCCTGACTAATCTCCCGCCCGACATAAAGGAGACACAATGGACACACAAAGGATAATTGGAACGGCTATCGGGCGAGATAAAAGCCTGCGTCGTAGGCCTGTGTTGCTACTAGAGGTGTGTGTGGTGGAGGATTTACTCAGTCAAATAGACCTGGTTATTACAGATTTATTAACCCTCTCACTACCACGCTACCAACGGGTTAACCCTTTCACTGCGACGACACATAAGGTAACCCTTTCTCACTGCGATAATACAGAAGGTAACCCTTTCACTGCGACAATACAGAAGGTTAACCATTTCACTACCACACTACAGAAGGTTAACCCTTTCACGACCACACTACAGAAGGTTAACCCTTTCACTACCACACTACAGAAGGTTAACCCTTTCACAACCACACTACAGAAGGTTAACCCTTTCACTACCACACTACAGAAGGTTAACCCTTTCACAACCACACTACATAAGGTTAACCCTTTCACTACCACACTACAGAAGGTTAACCCTTTCACAACCACACTACAGACGGTTAACCCTTTCACAACCACACTACAGAAGGTTAACCCTTTCACTACCACACTACAGAAGGTTAACCGTTTCACAACCACACTACAGAAGGTTAACCCTTTCACTACCACACTACAGACGGTTAACCTTTCACTGCGACAATACAGAAGGTTAACCCTTTCACTGCCACACAAAACAAAGGGTTAACCCTTTCACAACCCTTTTACTAGGGGTCTAATACACACATTTTACTAGGGGTGTAATACACACATTTTGCTAGGGGTGTAATACACACATTTTACTAGAGGTTTAATAAACACATTTTCAGATTCCATACGAATAAAAAGGTTGAGGTCATGGTTTGAATTTCAATTATGTAACCATTAAAATGTATTCATACTACAGAGCTCTAATTATAGATTATATATACCGGTGTGTGTGTGTATATATACAGTATATATATATATATTTATTTATTTGTTTGTTTATTTTATTCATTCAAACCTTTATTTCACACTCAAACAAATTGAGATTGCCCTCAGTTTCAATTGTGTCGAGCTTACAGTTCACGAAGATAAATAATCTAAACAGATGAATAATAAACAGAATCATGATGCGGTAGACCACGGCATCCTGTTCGACAGGCTCTCTGGGAGCGCACCCTAAACTGGTTTGCCTCCTACCTTAAAGGAGAGAAGCTTCTCCGTAGCTGTCGGCCTCCGTTAAATCAGACCCACACCCCTCCCGTGTGGCGTACCACAGGGATCTGTGCTAGTGGCAAGCAATCCTGTTGGCCCTTTACATGCTCCCCCCTGGGCCTTCTCATCAGCAAATGTAAGGGTGTCTCCCACCACTGCTACGCGGATGACATCCAATTATACTTCTCTTTCAAGCCTGACTGGAGACACTAACCGTCCTGCATGAGTGTCCGTCCGCCGTTGGAAACTGGATGGGTAGCAATTTTCTACAAAACGCGGCCAAAACAGATGTCCTGATTTGTAGCGACTGAAAGTATTGCCTCTAGAGTCGCCACGCACATGGGGTCCCTTAAAGGAAATGTGCACCCCCCCCCCACTTAAGAAACCTCTGTGTTATTTTTTTTTAACATGCTTTTTGCACTTGGACGAACATGTCAAAGCTCTGACCCGCGCACCTGTTTTCTTTCATCTGAGAAACATTGCTAAACTCCGGGTCCCATCATCACATCCCACAATGAACTGGAAATGTCTGTACAGTACACGCTTTTATCTCATCCAGACTCGACTATTGCACCTCACTTATTCATCTGCCTAAATAAAACATCTGTTGATCAACTTCAGTCGGTCCAAAATGCTGCTTCATCCAGTCACACACCACCCCCATCCTCTAGCTTCCCCCGGTACATTTCAGGATAAACTTCAATGTCCTACTGTCAGGATTGGGGGGGGGGGGGGGTGTAGGACACACACGCAGACACACACAAAAAGGGGAATCTTAAAGTTACCACCAGAGGGGTAACCACTGGAATCGCTGAGCGATTAAAATAAATGTAAATAAAAACTGTAGGAAACACAAAACACCAGTATAAAATAACTGGGTACAAATTCCAAAATAACCACCACTGCCTAGCAGTTGAAAACAACAAATAAACCAACAGCACTAGTAGAGACAGAGAAAGCCCTAGAAGCATGAGCTTGTTGAGGGGAAAACATGAAATGGACAACAAGCATCCGAACACAGTGAACCAAACCTACTTCAAGGCGCTGCACACCTGACACCAATCAGGGGGCAATCAAACCCTACACACCTGCCATGCCGCATGGCAATTAACTGCAGAGGCCAGTGATTGACAGCTGTCCCTCACAGAAAGACGAAATAGACCGCTGTCCCTCACAGAAAGACGAAATAGACCGCTGTCCCTCACAGAAAGACGAAATAGACCGCCATCCCTCACAGAAAGACGAAATAGACAGCCGTCCCTCACAGAAAGACGAAATAGACCGCCATCCCTCACAGAAAGACGAAATAGACAGCCGTCCCTCACAGAAAGACGAAATAAAGCCAAAGCACCTTAGAATAAACTAAAATATATATATTTATATGTATATAATACCGTTCACATTTGAACCGATACAGTACCGGTACCTGTGAATCGATACCGGTACCCAACGGTACCTTTTTTCGGTACTTTAGTCTCTAAAAATGTAATCTACCTACCTCAGTCGTGAAAAAAAAAATCCAAACTTCAAATAACTACACTTTCGACCGTTTTCGGCTTGCCATTGCCCCGACTGCTTTGTTGTTGAATCAAGTCAAATCCTAGGTAAGCGTATATTGTGCGTGTGGACGTTGACATGAAAAAAAAATAATAATAATAATAATAATAAATGTAAAAAATGTAAATACTAAAATCTCGCGTGAATCGATACTCGGTAGTACCGATGTGTTTCGGTAAGTACCTTTAAAAGTACCAAATTCGGTACCCATCCCTAATTATTACGCTCCGTTTTGCTCCACAGCATAAGGAATAAAAAGCAACAATTTACAGAATAAAAAAGCAGGTATTTTATATACAATAAACTATAAACTGTCTGCGGAATGTGCAATAAAAGAAGTACAACTAAGTATAAGTACATAAAAAGTTAAAATAAGTACACATTCGACAAGCTAAATGACAGTTAATATTACAGTTATTAGTATATTCAGACGGTCCATTTTAAAAGAGCTAATTATCTTGATTATCGTGTTCTAAATGAGAGCTATTTCATTGTTGTTTACACTGCTATATCTATGCTATTTCTGATGGTTTTGTTGTATTATTCTCTGCATTGCTTTTATGCAAATGTTATGTCTTTTAATATATTCTCTGCTGTGAAGCACGTTGGGCTGCAATTGCTGCAATTCCTGTATGAAAGGTGCTATACAACTGTAGTTTATTATTACTATTATTATTATTATTATTATTATTATTATTATTATTATTATTATTATTATTATTATTATTATTATTATTATTATTATTATTATTATTAGTATTATTAGTATTATTAGTATTATTATGATTATATTAATGATCTGAATGTAATCTGAAATATTGAGCAATGAGAATCAGATGCTGTACAGTAACAACCCCTAAAAAGGGTATATTGAACATCAATTTATATGTCTCCTGTGTGTGCGTGTGTCTGTGTGTGTGTGTATGTGTGTGTCTGTGTGTGTGTCTGTGTCTGTGTGTGTGTGTCTGTGTGTGTGTGTCTCTGTGTGTGTGTGTGTGTGTGTGTCTCTGTGTGTGTGTGTCTCTGTGTGTCTCTCTGTGTGTGTGTGTGTGTCTCTGTGTGTCTCTGTGTGTGTGTGTCTCTCTGTGTGTGTCTGTCTCTGTCTCTGTGTGTCTCTGTGTGTGTGTGTGTCTCTGTGTGTCTCTCTGTGTGTGTGTCTGTCTCTGTCTCTGTGTGTCTCTGTGTGTGTGTGTCTCTCTGTGTGTGTGTCTGTCTCTGTCTCTGTGTGTGTGCGCGTGTGTCTCTGCATGTGTGTGAGTGTGTGTGTGTGTCTCTGCGTGTGCGCGTGTGTCTCTGTGTGTGTGTGTGTGTGCGTGTGTGTCTCTCTGCGTGTGTGTGTGCGTGTGTGTGTCTCTCTGCGTATGTGTGTGTGTCTCTGTGTGTGTGTGTGTGTGTCTCTCTGTGTGTGTGTCTCTGCATGTGTGTGTGTCTCTCTCTGTGTGTGTGTGTCTGTGTGTGTGTGTGTGTGTGTGCGTGTGTGTGTGTGTGTGTGTGTGTGTGTGTGTGTGTGTGTGTGTGTGTGTGTGTGTGTGTTGCAGACAGTGTCAGTTCCACACTCGGGTCACCTGCAACATATAAGCTGTATAAACACACCAGCGTGTGAAGCCATATATGCTCAATCTGTGTAGGGACAATTCACTGTTCTCTGACATTTCAGCAAACACCCCCGATGTTGTTATTGTTAATGAGAATAACAGAGAGGTCCTCATCCTGGAAGTTGGCTGCAC
The DNA here is from genome assembly GCF_963971535.1 of Notolepis coatsorum. NCBI lineage: Eukaryota > Metazoa > Chordata > Actinopteri > Aulopiformes > Paralepididae > Notolepis > Notolepis coatsorum. Next base: position 3,251 of record NW_028173965.1, on the reverse strand, counting down.
GTTTGACTACAGTCTAGAGGAAGCATTTACAACCAAAATGTTAAAATATCAACTGTTAGACCATACCATTTCACAACTCGGCTACAACTGTAAACTTTTAGTCTTCATATTTGGAAGCCTGGGTCATGTCCATAAGTTGGGTATTAGAGGCCTTCAGTTGGCCGGTCTTCCGAAGAGAAGAGCCAAACAATTAGCTAAATATTGCTCAGTGTCAGCAATTATTGGCAGCCGGGCAATTTGGAGAAGACGCTGCTATCTGTACCCATGAGCTGTGTGTTGATTGTCAGGTTCATCATCCGTGTGAGTCTGTAACTTTGATTGCCACTGTGGCACGTTTGTATCCGAATAATCCCACAATGTACAAGCGCACTGTTAATATGTGTGTCCTTTAAACCTTGTTTTTATGTGGACATAAATAAAATATTCTAAATGTGTGTCTCTCTGTGTGTGTGTGTAGGAGCTGATTGACTACCTGCGCTGCTTCTCGCACAGCGCCGTCTACGCCTCCTCCATGTCTCCTCCTGTGGTGGAGCAAATCATCACTTCTATGAAGTGCATTATGGGAGAGGACGGCACCACCATAGGTGAGTCCAGCCGCCACTCAAGACGCCAAGGGGGAGGGGCCGACGTGGGGCGGGGCGTCTGAAGGCACATCAACATCCCAGTCTTCCATTATTAACCCTTTCACTGCCGCACTACCAAACGGTTTAAACCCTTTCACTGAGACAGTACACAGAAGAAGAAGGTTAACCCTTTCACTGCCACACAACAGCAGGTCAACCCTTTCACTGCCACACTACAGAAGGTTAACCCTTTACTATCACACTGCCAACGATAGTTTTTATACTATTAGTATATTTAGTATATTAGTCTATTTAGTACTGCTTATAGTAGAACTTTGAATTGAGGGATTCTTTACTTTTGTCAGAGTACTATTATCCTTTAGGATACTCCTGCTTCCACTCTTCCTCCTCTTCTCTGTGGTGATGTGTTTCTCGCTAGTGCCCACAAGGGGGCAGCGCAAGATAGCAATTCAGAGGCCTCTGGTCAGACTCCTTGGAACGCTGATGTCTTACTTGAGGCCAATGAAAAGGACTTTGCAGCATGACTTCATTAAGAGCTTTTTTTATCTCCCAAAGCAGTCGATTCACATATACTGTCCTACTTCACTTGAAAGTACATGACTTCTACTGTCTTCAAGTAGAACACACACAACCTCTACTGTCTTCAAGTAGAACACATACAACCTCTACTGTCTTCAAGTAGAACACATACAACCTCTACTGTCTTCAAGTAGAACACAACCTCTACTGTCTTCAAGTAGAACACACACAACCTCTACTGTCTTCAAGTAGAACACAACCTCTACTGTCTTCAAGTAGAACACAACCTCTACTGTCTTCAAGTAGAACACACACAACCTCTACTGTCTTCAAGTAGAACACAACCTCTACTGTCTTCAAGTAGAACACAACCTCTACTGTCTTCAAGTAGAACACACACAACCTCTACTGTCTTCAAGTAGAACACAACCTCTACTGTCTTCAAGTAGAACACACACAACCTCTACTGTCTTCAAGTAGAACACAACCTCGACTGTCTTCAAGTAGAACACAACCTCTACTGTCTTCAAGTAGAACACAACCTCAAGTAGAACACAACCTCTACTGTCTTCAAGTAGAACACAACCTCTACTGTCTTCAAGTAGAACACACACAACCTCTACTGTCTTCAAGTAGAACACAACCTCTACTGTCTTCAAGTAGAACACAACCTCTACTGTCTTCAAGTAGAACACAACCTCTACTGTCTTCAAGTAGAACACAACCTCTACTGTCTTCAAGTAGAACACAACCTCTACTGTCTTCAAGTAGAACACAACCTCTACTGTCTTCAAGTAGAACACAACCTCTACTGTCTTCAAGTAGAACACAACCTCTACTGTCTTCAAGTAGAACACATACAACCTCTACTGTCTTCAAGTAGAACACAACCTCTACTGTCTTCAAGTAGAACACAACCTCTACTGTCTTCAAGTAGAACACAACCTCTACTGTCTTCAAGTAGAACACAACCTCTACTGTCTTCAAGTAGAACACAACCTCTACTGTCTTCAAGTAGAACACAACCTCTACTGTCTTCAAGTAGAACACAACCTCTACTGTCTTCAAGTAGAACACAACCTCTACTGTCTTCAAGTAGAACACAACCTCTACTGTCTTCAAGTAGAACACAACCTCTACTGTCTTCAAGTAGAACACAACCTCTACTGTCTTCAAGTAGAACACAACCTCTACTGTCTTCAAGTAGAACACAACCTCTACTGTCTTCTAGTAGAACACAACATCTACTGTCTTCAAGTAGAACACAACCTCTACTGTCTTCAAGTAGAACACAACCTCTACTGTCTTCAAGTAGAACACACACAACCTTACTGTCTTCAAGTAGAACACAACCTCTACTGTCTTCAAGTAGAACACAACCTCTACTGTCTTCAAGTAGAACACAACCTCTACTGTCTTCAAGTAGAACACACACAACCTCTACTGTCTTCAAGTAGAACACAACCTCTACTGTCTTCAAGTAGAACACAACCTCTACTGTCTTCAAGTAGAACACAACCTCTACTGTCTTCAAGTAGAACACAACCTCTACTGTCTTCAAGTAGAACACAACCTCTACTGTCTTCAAGTAGAACACAACCTCTACTGTCTTCAAGTAGAACACAACCTCTACTGTCTTCAAGTAGAACACACACAACCTCTACTGTCTTCAAGTAGAACACAACCTCTACTGTCTTCAAGTAGAACACAACCTCTACTGTCTTCAAGTAGAACACATCTGTAACAGACAGTAGAATCTGTAATGACAGTAGAATCTGTAACAAGCAGTAGAATCTGTAATGACAGTAGAATCTGTGTGGAACAAACACTGGCTGATTGATACTGGTTGGTCGTAGACTAGTGGTGGACTACACACACACACGCTCGCTCGCTCGCTCACTCACTCACTCACTCACTCACTCACTCACTCACTCACTCACTCACTCATCACTCACTCACTCACTCACTCACTCACTCACTCACTAATGCGAGTGAAATAGTCGCACTGTGGAGCCCTGTCTCGGCGGGCTGGCGTTAGCTCCACTTAGCAGCCCCCCCCCCCCCCCCCCCCCCCCCCCCCCCCCCTCCATACTGTGTTGCTCTACCGGTCACAAGGTATAGTCAAAATCCATACCGTAGCGCAAATAC
>NW_028173966.1:2500-30000 GCF_963971535.1 Notolepis coatsorum | reverse complement strand
TATGAAATTTGCCGATGCTGGTTTCCCTTGTTACAATGTTATAAGTGACCTATCTCAATCCCCACCCTCTTGCCTTGATCCTCCAATCACAACGGTTGCCTTCCTTCTGACAAGCATCAAGAAAAGAGGGTAGAGTTTGAAATAGGTCAACGTAGCAACATCTATCTCGTCGTGAAGAAGTCTTTAATCATCATGCAGATTAACACACATACAAGCGACATGCGACGTCAATGATCCGGGCGCACTTTGGATTTGATTTGAAGTGTTAAATTGATTGATTACCCCTTAAATTGGTAATCGCAGCTATTATTGTATCCCTGGAACAACAGTGTCTGGGATATTATGGGTTTTCAATCACATCTTTTCAAATTTGCCGTAGACATTCATGACCGCTGGAGGACGAGCCCTATTGATCTCGGTGACCCCCGTGACCTCTCCTCCAGCGTGGGGGCCTTTCAAATGAGCCTATTAGTCACGCAGTCCTGAAAATGATATCCGGAGATGCGGTTCCCCCGTGGAGAACAAATTTGCCATGAGGACCTAATGGAGACCGCCGTGTGTAGGATGTTCTTTCCACACAAAGAATAGCCACAAGCTGCAAAGTGCAGCCTCGAACACAGTAGGGAAGTACATAGCCGGATTACTGGTGCGGTTTGTTGATGACGTGGGGGGACTTACAGCTCCTTCCAGGTGCTCTTCTGCAGATCAAGGCTCTGATCATTCATATTTCATCATTTCATGTATGGTGGTTAATAGGCTATGATTAGAATCGACTGAGGATATGTTTGCCGTGGGCTATGCGTGGCAAATTGGATCGCTCTGGATCACTCACTCACTCATCCACTCGTCCACCCACCCACTCACTCGCTCGCTCACTCACTTACTCAGGGACGGCTTGGCAGGACGTGAGTAAAGGTAGCGTTTACGGTGATTGTTTTCTTTTTTTGACACTTGACACCTGTGTCTTTTTTTTTGTTTTTGTGTCGTTGCCGTTCCGTCATCTGTCTTGTGTGTATCGACGTGTTCCTCTGGAGTATACCAGTCCTCACTGCGCACGCAAGGTCACCACTTCCTCTGTGACAGACCCATCCTTCACTTAACCATACCACACACACACGCACGCACGCACACACACACACACACACACACACACACACACACACACACACACACACACACACACACACACACACACACACACACACACACACACACACACACACACACACACACACACACACACACACACACACACACACACACACACACAAACACAACACACACACACACACACACACACACACACACACACACACACACACACACGCACGCACGCACGCACGCACACACACACACACACACACATACACACACACACACACACACACACACACACACACACACACACACACACACACACACACACACACACACACACACACACACACACACACACATACCTTAACAGTGGCAGCCAGTGGGTCATTTGACCTGGGGGGGTGGCGGCACAAACACAACCGAACCCGAACCGGTCCATCCGTCATCTCTCCTGCACACATTCACGCAAAGTGCGCACACACACACACAAACACACACACAGACATCCTTTTGTATAGGACATTTAATGATGCGCGTGCATACATAAACACAAACACACATTCTTTTGTATAGGACATTTAACCGTTTCTGCGCCAAAAAACGAATTAACTCGTTATAGCCCGCCAATTGTTGGACGCCAACAATGAGTAAACTCGTTATTGGATCAGTTTTTCTTTTATTCGCTATTTCCATTCATAATTCATCCTGCTGTGCTGTAGGACTGGGTGACACTCTGTCTGAGATCGCAGCGGTGTGATACCGCCGCCTAACGCCTTGCGGCCTCTATTGCACCCCATTTAAAACGATGTGGTTTATTTTCTCGGCCGAGCTGAGCCGTGCAGGCGGGGTCTATACACTCCGGCTTATAGCGATGCATCGACTAGGCCCCCCCCCCCTTTCATATGCAATGCTGGATAACACTGGATACACTGACGCGACCAGTATTTGGAATAGCGATCAGATAATTGGATTATTCTTTTTGCAGTACATCATAGACAAGGTAAGGACTATATATTATCGATCTTGCGTTGATCCGATAATTCTTTCCCGCGATCGAAGTGTGTCTGTGTTGGTAGCGATCAAAAGCACGGAATGGCCCCGCGTCCCCGTCTCCCTTTCATGCGTGCATGATGAAAGATAATACTGATAATCTATAGCGTTGATTTCAGATTGATCCAAGCGAGGAATGGCAATGTGTTTTGTGAATTTCACTAAAACGCTGATTTCGTGTCTTTTCCTGGGATTACTCAGAATCACTCAAACTATACTCATTCACCACGGTATAAAACGGAAATGTACGGATGAAAAAAAGCACTGGCACAAACGGCCATACGCCCACAGCGCCATCTGGCGATCATTGTGATGTGTGTGCATACATAAACAAACACACACACACACACACAAACACACACACACCACACACACACACACACACACACACACACACACACACACACACACACACACACACACACACACACACACACACACACACACACACACACACACACACACACACACACACACACACACACACACACACACACACACACACACACACACACACACACACACACACACACACACACACACACACACACACACACACACACACACACACACACACACACACACTCAAACACACACACACACACACAAACACACACACACCACACACACACACACACACACACACACACACACACACACACACACACACACACACACACACACACACACACACTCAAACACACACACACACACACACACTCAAACACACACATTTTATGATACACACACAAACACGTGTTTTTATGTAATTTTCAAGATTTGTAAAGTACAAGATACAGAGTTATCAGTTATCAGTTATTGACACTCATCCCATATTCTCAGTTTGCACACATCAGTGAAACCATGGACGCCTGGGCGGTAGTGGTGCGGGGGACCGGAATGTCCCTCCCTGAAAAGGCCTTAAGTGTTGTTGTTTTCAGAGGTCGTTCGGCTCCTGCTGCGTTTTTCGACGCTCAATAGACGCCAACATCTGACAGCTGCTTTTACCAACGAGTCCCTCCAGCGACCTCCCATCCTATGTCATACGACATCGACCTCCCGCCGCGCGCAGTGCTCAGTCTCCCGGCCGTACAGTAAGGCCCGGCGCGTCCCCATCGTCTCTCTTATTAATCTCCCCCCTTTTCTCCCCTCTTTGTCGGTTAAACCCCCGGCATCATTGCTCCTGGCGGATGTAGTACCCCGGTGTTTAACACGTGTTATTTACATTAACGCGCGGCTCCGTCCTCCTCTTCGCAGGCGAGCACCCAGAGTGATAATAACGCTAAACAATTAGTCACGGAAGGGGTGAGATAGCGGTTTTAATTGGCCTGGCGGCACGGGGGCATCAGCCACCGGGGCCGCGAGGAACGTTGGCCTCATGTTGCTTGTATTGATGAGTTTTTTTTGCCGCTGCTGAAAAACGAGCGGTGTCAGGACGGGGACAAAGCCCTCCTTTGTCCCAGCAGGGGCCCCCACTTTCACTTCCTCCCGCACGCGGGGGCCGCGCTCAAAGGCCCTTTAGACTCGCGCAGGGTTTACCTGACGTCGAGCGCTCTTTATTAAGGACAGGGAAGCGCTGCGCCTCGCTCAACATTTTGTCGTCTTAAAGGAAAACTCCAACATTTTGGGAAATGAGCTTATTTAACATCTTCCCTGGAGTTAGAAAAGAAGATACATACCTTTTTTGTCTCTCTGCATGCATTAGGCTTAGGGAACGCCCGCACCGTTAGCGTAGCTTAGCTTCATCACTGGAAGTGGGTCAGACCTTTACCCTGAAGTTCCCTACAGTCCCCTACAGTCACGAAATACACTCCAAATACAACTCCAAAACGTTCCTGTAAACATGTTGTGACCTGTGTATTTACCACGTGGAGAAATAAAAAAATAATTGAATTCGACATTTACGTTTTCTAAGCAGATATACTCGGAACAATTTTTTGCCGAACCACTCCTCTCTGGGCTCAGTGATTTCACGTCACCAGTGCTACTTTCTAATGTGAGGCCAGTGTTTGTTTACATTTTCATTTCATTCAAAGGATCCGAACCTATTGAAGTTATTATGGATAACATGATATGGTAAGTTTTAATTTATGTTTATAGATGGAAGGCTGTATTCCATCTGTCTAACGTTAGCGAATATTGTGAGATTGATGAACATAACGTTGTTGGACTATCGACCTAGTTAGCCACTTTCGTGACTGCGATGCACGGCTACAGGGTTTGGGCAAGTGAATCCACACTTGTGGTATTATTTTGTATTTTTTTTTTTTTTGTATTTTATTTATTTTTTTATTATTTTTTAAACACACATATAAACAAACATGACAACACACGATAAGATACACAAGCATTAATACACAGTGTATATCCAACGAAATTACCATTTATACCAATGTCTTATACAGGATATACCCCTAATACCTGTTATCTAAAAACCTACACACATATGCTCCAGCTCGAACCCCCCCCCCCTCCCGGACCCCTCTTTGGATAGTACCTCCATTATCCCTCGCTCCTAACAGACACTACCATTATGTAAGAAACCAAACTTTCCGGCACATTTTTTCCGATTGAAACCAGCGTGATGCGATCAGCTTTTTAGCTACTGTGATACCCGATAAAACCAATCTCTTTAGCTGTGGATGTACTGCAAACTCAAAAACATCATTCAATAGTAATACAGAGGGGTGTACAGGTATATTCCAAGATAAGAGTTTTGATAATTGTTGGGTCACATCTTTCCAGAATATCTTAACTGGTGGGCAGTCCCAGTACATAAATGTCCCTTCATCCCCATTTGTACATTGGGAGCATTTGGAGTCTTGTTTAAGACCCATTCTGTTCAGTCTTATAGGAGTCAAGTATGTCCTGTGAATATAGTTAAGATTGATTTGTTGATGGTCCGGGTTCCTTGATGTAAGTCGGACATTTGCCCAGGCTTCTTGCCAATCAAAGTCACTTTCCAGGTCTGGCATATCCCTCCTCCAGACAGAGTCTAGTTGGAGGGTTTCATACGAGGACGTTAGTAATTGATGATAAAAATCTGAAACAAAACCTCTTGATGTCTCTCTTTCATAGAAGAATTTGTGGTATCTGTGGTGTTCAATTGGTATGTCTAATGGAACACCGTGAGACTTCAAACATAGCCGTAACTGTATGTAAAAAAGCCATGTGGACTTGGTGAGATTACATTTTTTGCATATTTCTCCATAACTACAAAAACCCTGTTTGTTAAAAACATCCCCTAATGAGTGTATGCCTTGCTCTTCCCATATAGGGAATCTTATAGGTCGTTTTTCAATCAAGAGTGCATTGTTATTGAATAAGGGAGTATGATTGTGCCATTTATGTGGGTTAGGATATTTTTTTTGTGTTTCACGCCATATCCGGATCGCATGAGTAATTATGGGGCCAAATTTCCGTTCACAATGCTTGATTGGTAGTTTAGTGTATGCTATGTCCTTCAGTCTATGTGGGGCTACTATGTTTTCTTCTAATTTTCTCTAGGGTACTAATGCTTGGGGATCAAACCATGTTGTCAATGGTCTTAATGTGTACCCCTTAAAATAGTGGAAAAAATCTGGAAATGCCATGCCACCGTCTGCTTTATTTCTCTGTGCGGTGGATCTTTTTATAGGTGGTGGTTTGTTATTCCAAATAAATTTGTATGTGGAGGAGTGTAATCTTTTCCAGTAACCCTCTGGAGGGGGTAACGGTAGCATTGAACTGAAGAAGTTGATTCTAGGTAGTACGTCCATCTTAACTATTGATATCCGTGCCTGTACCGAGTTTTTAAGTTTTGCCGACCTATCAAGGTCGTCTTTGATTTTGTTTTGGATTATTGTGTAATTGTGCTTCACCGTTTGTCTTATGGTGGGGAATATTTCCACTCCCAAGCATCTAAAATGTTTTACCATAGGTATCTCTCCTGGGAGGGTTATATCTTTTTTTGCAGGGGTGTTAAGTGGAAGGAAAGCCGACTTCGGCCAATTTATCTTGAATCCCGATAAATCACCAAAGTTCTCAATCAACTTGAGCAGATGAGGCAGTGTGTTGTTGGGGTTTTGCATGAACAGTATTACGTCGTCCGCATATAAACAAATTTTATGTTGTGTGCCCTTGATTACGATTGGTTGTATGGATTGGGATTGTCTTATATATTGTGCTAAAGGTTCTAATGATAGATTGAATAGTCCGGGACTAAGAGGGCAACCCTGTCTAGCTGAGCGTGATACCGGAAATATTCCGGAGGTGATTATACCTGTAGTAATCATGGCCGATGGGTCTTTGTATACTACTTTAATCATATCAATGAAACCTTTACCTAACCCCATCTTCTCTAATACTGCCCATAGATACGACCATTCCAGCCTGTCAAAAGCTTTCATTGCATCCAGGGACAGCATCGCCTTAGGTATGGTGTCGTCCTTGTCGGCATCTAGTACGTGCAGTATTCGTCTTATGTTATCAGTGATCAGGCGGCCTCTTATGAAGCCAGTTTGGTCCGGATGAACTAAAGACGTCATATGCTTTTGTAATCTGATGGCTAATACCTTAGAGTACAGTTTGATATCGGTTCCGAGGAGGCTTAAGGGTCTGTAATTACCGCACTCGGTGGGGTCTTTGTCTTTTTTGAGAAGGACTGTTATGAGTGCAATATTGTCGTTTTTATGGAAGTTCCCCTCCTTGACTGAGTATAAGATCATATTTAGTAATATGGGTCCAATTATGTCCCAACAAGAAAGGTACATTTCTGGTGGGATACCGTCTCTTCCGGGAGCCTTACCACTTTGCATTTCGGATATGGCCTTCTTGAGTTCCTCTAGTGTGATCGGTGTTTCTAACTGTTTAGCGTCATCCTCTGAAAGTTTAGGGAGAATAATTTGATTAAGATATGTGTCCATTTTGTTTTGATCGAAGGTCGTTTCTGATTTATATAAGTCGGAGTAGAATTCTTTGAATGTATCGTTTATTTTTTCAGGGTCTGTTTCAAGTACTTGTTGTGCTCTAATGGTAGTTATATCTGCAAATTTTGCATTAATTCTTAATCGCATGGCTAATAGGTGACTAGGTTTAGAACCTTGGGAGTACTGCTGTTGTCTTGTGCTGCGTATTTGTATTTTCGATTGTTGTCTGTATATGGCATTGATACTTGTGGTATTATTATAACAAATTTATTGTGTAACGCTAGCCCCTTAAAACTTACCACAGTCATGGTATCCATAAACTTCAATCGGTTCGGATCCTTTGAATGAAATGAAAATGTAAACAAACACTGGCCTCACGTTAGAAAGTAGCACTGGTGACGTGAAATCACTGAGCCCAGAGAGGAGTGGTTCAACAAAAAAAATGTCAGAGTATATCTGCTTAGAAAACGTAAATGTTGAATTCAATTATTTTTTATTTCTCCACGTGGTAAATACACAGGTCACAACATGTTTACAGGAACGTTTTGGAGTTGTATTTGGAGTGTATTTCGTGACTGTAGGGGACTGTAGGGAACTTCAGGGTAAAGGTCTGACCCACTTCCAGTGATGAAGCTAAGCTACGCTAACGGTGCGGGCGTTCCCTAAGCCTAATGCATGCAGAGAGACAAAAAAGGTATGTATCTTCTTGTCTAACTCCAGGGAAGATGTTAAATAAGCTAATTTCCCAAAATGTTGGAGTTTTCCTTTAAGTCCTGTCGATTGATGGACAAACACTGAGATAATTTGATGATACACATTCAGTTTCTCTTGTGTTCTGTTCCTGTCCCCCTGTCTGTGTCTCTGTCATGTTGTCCCTGTGTCTCTGTCCGTCTATCTCTCTTTCTCTTTCCTCTGTCTCTGTCCCTCCATTTGTGTCCCTCTGTCTCTGCCCCCCTGTCTCTGTTACTCTGTCTCTGTGTCTCTGTGTCTATGTGTCTCTGTGTCTGTGTGTCTCTGTGTCTCTGTGTCTCTGTCCTTTTGTCTCTTTCTCTGTCCATCTGTTCATGTGTCTCTGTCTGTGTCTCTCTCCTTTTGTCCCTGTGTCTCTGTCTGTGTTTTGTCCATCTGTCTCTCTTTCTCTTCCCGTCTGTCCCTGTGCCTCTGTCTTTGTCCCTCTGTCTCTGTCCACAAAACACTGAGCTCTTTTAGATGATACACATTCAGCTTCTGTTGTGTTACTGTGGAATAAAGATCTTAGAAAGAGACATTTGAAGATGTTTATGTTAAAACAAGGCATGGCAGCATCATGGCTTTAGTGCCATGTGGTGATTATTTGTCCCCAGGCGCTTACACAAAAACCAATAGTGTGTGATTCAGCATGTGTGTACTACACTGTGTGTGTATGTATGTGTGTGTGTGTGTGTTTCTGTGTGTACAATACACAATAATATGGATTACTCACGTGCGTCCTTGTATGTTGGCTCATTTGGTTGGTTGGGGTTCAATTAGTGTGTATCTGTGATAAAACGCAGTGACACGGAAATGTGTGCGTAGATCTATTTACATTTACATGTCCTAAGTTTGTTAATGGGAAATCTACTATAAAAGGGAATTAATATTTTATGAGACATTTTCATTTAAGTTATTTTCATGCAGATATTCTTGCTTACAAGCTGCGAAAAAAAAATCGCCTTCCTGTACAGAAATACAGTAGATCCAGCATTCCTGTGATTCGTAGAAAGAGGATTGTTGAAGATGATTTCTTTTGGACTATGGTGATGTGATTTATAGACATGCTGCAGCTTCAACTCTTAAACCGCTGGATTCGGTCTATGATTCTGCCCTCCGATTTATTACTGGTGACAGATATGATACTCAGCACTGTGTTATTTATGAAAAGGTTGGATGGCCTTCTCTGGTTGAAAGGCGTAACTGTCATTGGTATTTGTTTATTTTTAAAGCCATTATTGGTAAACTCCCCCCTTACATCACAGCACTAGCTGACCTTCTTTTGCTGCATTTAAAAGTATAATCTCCAACCACTGTGTCGACTTGTAACTGTCTTTGCTGATCTTTTATTGTTTATTCTTGTTTATTGTGCCATATGTATGAAATTGCTGATAAACTGTGTCTTATTTTGTAAGCTCGTCGTCACTGTGAATGAGGGTAACCTCAATGTCTTACGAGTTGAAATAAAGGTTTGAAATGAAATTAAATTAAATATGATTTGGAGAATTTTATTCTAGATTCATTGTTTATTAGATTTACTAGAAACAAGAGAGAGACAAACTCTAATACATGACCTCTAAATCTGGAGCTTCTCCGTTGACGCTGACAATGTGGACAGACATGGTACATTCGTGGTGTCATGGAGCAGTTCTATTTCGTTATGACTTTCGCTCAGCATCATACTGCACTGTACTTCACTTCGTGCACGTGCACTGAATAAAAAATTCCACCATGTACCTTTACATCCCAACATTCGTCTGGCTACACCCCCATCCGCTTACCTTCATAAGCAGGTGTGTGGTCACCTACTCGCCTCCTTCTTCACTTTCACCACAAGGAAGTGCCTTCGGTAGATCCCCACTTGACGAGGTTGTTAGTAGAAGAAAGTTGGAAAACAAAAGAACGGGAAGATACGTTGACATCATATCTTTATTTTCTCTCTCACTATTTCGAGAAAATACGGCGATATTGTCTTCGTTACTGGAGTGTCTGGAAGATGATGATCATTCTGACCTTCAACGGCTTTTTCGTATTAGGAGGTCACGCCGCTGACATGCTCCCCAGCTACTGTCCTCCTTGCTACGGCTGGATGGGGTTGCCCTCCGGCCACACAGCTGGACTGTGGGAAGCACCGACTGTTGTGAGAAGCGGTTGTTTCCAGGATGGGGTACGTACTGTTTTGCTTGCGAGCTCTGGTTGTTGTTGATTGTTGGCGCTGCTCCGACCGGCTGCCTTTCTGTTCGCTCCGTCGAGACTGTGCTTACTTTTGTTAATATTTATAGTTTTAAGAGTTTTGTCTGTACCAACAGTAGGTGCATTTAATGTGTATGACCGTCAGTCACTTATAGACATCGGATTACGGGAAACTTACCGATTGGATTACTCACTGGATCAGCTTTCCGAACCGCAACAATGGCCTGTGGAGATTCTCAGGAAAATGGGACCAGATCCCGACCCCAGGAACAAAGGAACCAGACGGCGTGGGAAGAGAGCTGGGATCCGTAACAGGCTGAGATCCAGACGACACCGAACGCCATTACCCAGTATATTGCTAGCCAATGTACAATCAATTGACAATAAACTGGACGATATCCGAGCAAGGATTCAATACCAAAGAGACGTTAGAGACTGCAACGTTCTCTGCTTCACCGAGACGTGGCTGATGCCGGACGTCCCAGACCACGCCATACAACCAGCCGAACACTTCTTCATCCACCGCAAGGACAGATCAGCAGAGTCCGGCAAACAACATGGAGGAGGTATCGCCTTCATGTTTAACAACAATTGGAGCGATCCAACTAACGTGAAGGAATTATCCAACCACTGCTGCCCAGACCTGGAATATATAACCATCAAGTGTCGTCCTTTCTTCCTCCCGAGGGAGTTAACGGCGATCGTCCTGATCGGAGTGTATATTCCACCGCAAGCCAGTAACAACGTCGCGCTCTCCAGACTCCACGACGAGGTAAATAGAATACAAGCGGCGAACGTTAACGCCGCCATTTTAGTGCTGGGTGATTTCAATAGCGCCAATCTGAGAAAGGTATTACCTGACTTCTATCAGCATGTGACTTGCAACACCAGAGGCGGTAACATCCTAGATCACTGTTACACGCAATTTAAGGGTGGCTACAAGGCTCATTCTGATAGTGGCTTTGGTAAATCAGATCACGCGTCCATTTTCCTTTCACCAAAGTACAAACAGAGAATCAAAAGCACTCCTGTAGTCTCGCGAGAGGTGCAGAAATGGGATTTGACGTCAGAGGAGACGCTCCAGGCTGCGTTTGACTGCACAGACTGGAACGTGTTCCGCGACACAGATAACATTAATGTCTACACGGAGACAGTGCTGGACTATGTTTGTACTTTGGTGGATGAAACAATCCCCACTACCAAAATGAGAGTTTACCCAAATCAAAAACCCTGGGTAGACAAATCCGTCCGTGAAGCTCTGAGAGAGCGCACCAAAGCATACAACGACGGCCTAGTGGCAGGCAACATGAATGACCACAAGGTGGCGCGATACAACGTAAGGAGGACAGTGACAGAGGCCAAACGGCGCTACAGGGATAAAATTGAACTCCAGTTTGAACAAGCTGACTCTAGAGCTATGTGGCAGGGGCTCAAAACGATGACAGACTACAAAGGCGCCTCCCTCAAACTGAACAGTGACATCTCCTTAGCAAATGACCTCAATACCTTCTATGCGAGGTTTGATGCTGGTAATAACAACACCAGCCCACAAGCCACGGCAATGGGGGGGGGGGGGGGGTCTGCTGCTGATGGAGACTCAGTGTTCAGGGTAACAGAGCATGAGGTGAGGCGGACCTTTAAAAAAGTGAATATCAGGAAGGCAGCAGGTCCGGACGGCATCCCCGGCCGCGTCCTAAAAGTCTGTGCCGACCAACTAGCCCCGGTATTCACTGACATATTTAACCTGTCCTTAGAACAGGCTGTCATCCCCACCTGCCTGAAGAAGTCCACTATTATCCCTGTACCCAAAAAATCCAAGCCTGCTTGCCTCAACGACTACCGCCCTGTAGCTCTCACCTCCATAGCCATGAAGTGCTTTGAGAAGCTAGTAAAGGGCTACATCTGCTCCTCCCTCCCCATCAACATGGACCCCCTGCAATTTGCATACCGCCCCAACAGGTCCACGGAGGACGCCATAGCCCATGTGCTGCACACAGCAGCATCACACCTGGACAAGAAGCAGGGGAACTATGTGAGAATGCTATTCATCGACTACAGCTCGGCATTCAATACCATAGTCCCCTCCATACTCATAGCCAAGCTCAGGGACCTGGGCTTGAACTATGACCTCTGCCAGTGGGTCTTGGACTTCCTGACTGGCAGACCCCAGGTGGTGAGAGCAGGCAACTGCACCTCCTCATCCATCACCCTCAACATAGGGGCCCCCCAGGGCTGTGTTCTGAGTCCCCTCCTCTACTCCCTGTACACACACGACTGTGTGGCTCAGCGGAGTAGCAATACAATCATCAAATTTGCTGACGACACAGTGGTGGTGGGCCTGATCTCTGCCAACGACGAGAGGGCCTACCTGGAAGAGGTCAAGGTCCTGGCGGGATGGTGCCAGGAAAACAGCCTCTCCCTGAACGTCAGCAAAACAAAGGAGATGATTGTGGACTTCAGGAGGTCGGGGGTCAAGGACTACAGCCCCCTAAGCATCGACGGGGCACCGGTTGAGAGAGTCAACAGCTTTAAGTACCTCGGAGCCTACATATCCGAGGACTTGACATGGACCACACACATTGACAGTGTTGTGAAGAAGGCACGACAACGCCTCTACTTCCTCAGGCGCCTAAGGAAGTTCCAAGTCAGTCAGAAGATCCTTAAGAACTTCTACTCATGTACAATAGAGAGCATCTTGACTGGCAACATCACCTCCTGGTTTGGGAATAGCACTGCACAAGACCGAAGCAGACTACAAAGAGTGACACGTTCAGCCGAACGCACAATTGGAGGGGGGCTCCCCACCCTCCAGAACATTTACAACAAGCGTTGCAAGGGCAAGGCTAAGAGAATCATTAAAGACTCCAGTCACCCGAACAACTGCCTCTTTGAACTGCTGCGGTCAGGCAAGCGATACCGGAGTCTCAAGGCGAGCACAGAAAGACTCAGAAGAAGCTTCTATCCCCAGGCCATCAGACTGCTAAACGAACAATGAACACTACACAACAACAACCACCAAACGCACATAGCACACACATCCACACGCACACACTCACTTTAAACAGACACACTGTAGCACCCACTCCACACACTTTATAGCACACACCCACTTTAAACAAACACACTGTAGCACCCACTCCCCACACTTTATATTTATTGATGAAGGATTGCACTACAACTCGTACACCTTACTGTAAATTGTACCTAAATTGTACCTCATCCCATTTCTGCTTTGCACTATATAGTACTGTACATTAGTACACTGCATAGTATTGTATATTATATGGTAACTCAGAACATTGTACATATGTCTATACCGAACACTGTGACCTCATTTTCTTCTTCTAAATTACATGCTATACTATGTTATTTGATACTATCTTGTCTAGCACAGTCTCTGGAGCGTAACAGTAAGAAGCATTTTGTATGAAAGTATTCTGTACTTCTGTATGACAACTATTAAAGAAACTTGAAACTTGAAACTTGCTGTGGGGGTTAGCTGACAATTTACGAAACGCCGACTCCAGGCTGGGGTCCTCTGCTCGGCTTAAACGGCGGTCGGAGGATCTTGGTCTGACGCCCATGATGGTCAATCTAGTGGGCCGCGATCAGGTCCTGGTGAACCCAGGATTCTTGAGCGGATGCTTCTCTGTACCGTGCAGGCCCCACCTTTCACATAAAAATGAAAGTACACCCTAACGAGGAAATGTGGGCATAGGATCTTCTTTATCGGGAGTTCCATGCTCAAAGTCGGCTGCAGCCCGAAATGGGAATTGTGCTGGCCCCGCTGTATGTCTGGATCACCGTTGAAAACTGTGTTTGACATTCTTTTTCTTTTCCCTCTTAGGGGAGGGACTTGGACAGCGGCCTGTCTGAAGTGTGGCTTGTTATGTCGTTGTGTACAGTTCAGGTGATAGCTGCTTAGCTGGCGTGCTAGTTTGTGGCCTACTGTGTTAGCCAGTCAGCTGTTAGCTGCGGCGCTAGCACGATGTGTTTACCAGGCTAGTAAACGTTAGCTTGTTGCTATCAGTCGGATAGCTGCTTAGCTGGCGTGCTAGTTGTGGCCTACTGTGTTAGCCAGTCAGCTGTTAGCTGCGGCGCTAGCTCGCTGTGTTTACCAGGCTAGTAAACGTTAGCTTGTTGCTATCAGTCGGACGGCTGTTAGCTTAATGCTACACTGTTGAACGTTTTCTATGACTATAACATGCCTTAAACACTCTGACTACGACGTCATCTTTGACAAAGGATGTTAGTCGAACCTACACCGGGAGCCCTGCCAGCGAGGACTGCGTCAACATGGAGAAACGTAGCGGCTGGGTGGCGCAGCGACGTTACCCTCGTCGCCAACACAGGAGATGCTGTGTTCAACTTCGGTGTCCCGTTAGCCAGATTGCAGTTCTCTTGGCCTGCGCTCATGGTAGGAAGGTCCCGACCGGACTTTAAACACTTCTTCTTTCCTTCCCTTCTAAATGTTTTGTAATAACGATGTTTTCCAAAACGTGTGTTGCTGCAATACATTGAGGATACGACGCGTGTTGTGTGTGAATTGTCTTGTCACTGGTATAGCTTCTCTCTCCATAGAAATCGGGTTGTTGTTTACATGTGTAAAAATGATCTGGTTAGTTGTGATGAGAACATGTGTGTTCATGTAACGTGAACTCACAACTAAGGGGGTTAATTAACCTATGAAGCTATGCTTAGTGACATGTGATTGAGGAATGAATTCTTTTCTCAGCCTGTAATGACAATGAACAGTGTGTTCACATATTAACAGGGTTGCCTGTTCAACTTGGTCGTATCAAGGGTAAGGAAGGAGGGGTGATCCCCCCGGTTTCCCTGGGGCTTCCCCACCCTCCTCTCAGACATGTTGTTTACAATATATTGTGTCACTGTGTTTGTGGGGATACGATGTAACCCTCAGGTTAATTGCTGGGGTTGTGCTTTCCACTTGAGAAACAATTTTTTCCTAAAGAAAAGAAAATCATGTGTGCTTAGCAAGGCCTGTGGCCAATACATAATCGAGGATTCTGTATTCTCTCATTATGAAAAACGGCGTTCCTCTGTAGCAAGAGTACTTTTGCAATTTTTTTGTTGTGATGAAGGGTTGTGTGTGTCTTGTGATCTACAACTGGGTTAGGTTTGGCCCACAGAAGCACATGTGTAAGTTTGGTACCGGGGCTCTTAAAGGGGGCCCTCTCTGTTCTGTGTTTTTTCCTTAGTAAAAATCAGATAGCAGGTTAGCACATGAGCTATGTGAGGCTGTTCGATGCTTCATGTAGCAGGCTATGACTGTGTCATGCTCTACTTGTCATTACATCGTATCATGGGTGTGGGGTCGTAAAGGGGTGAACTGGTAATCCTTTCCTCCCCTTTTCTGATTGGTCAGGGGTTAAAACCTCCTGTCCTTCAAGGTTCCTGTCACGTTGCTGTTTGGCACGTTACAGGGTAAGAGGGGGGGGGGGGAGTTTCCTGGTCCCACGCCCTGGAATATTGGGCGTGTGCACCGCGGAAATTCCCCCGCCATAGAGTACGTCACTGAGCGCGTCTCTGTTGGTAAGACTTCCGTGGGTTGTTCAGGTCCATGTTATGGATCTGTTTCAGGGAGTTGTCAGAGCTCCTCCTCACGAAGCTCCTCCTCTGGGAGAAGTGCCTTCTGTGAGTTCGGACTCTCCTTCCCTGTGAGGGAGCCTCCTCAGAGTTTCAGAGCCTCCTCCTCAGATTGTCAAGGTGAGTAGAACTTCAAAAAAGTGTTCTGCTCTATTGTGTGTGTATTCGATTCAATTCGATTATTGAGTGTGTATTGGTTCAGCGCCTCCTCCTCGGAGAGCCCTAACCCAAGTGTTACATAGCTCAATGTTGCAATATATTCTTTTCAATCTATACAGCTCGCGTGGGAAGTCTCTCTGGGGATTTCCGTCTCCTCCCTGTGGCGAGGGTGGTGGGATGTAAAAATGTAAACAATTTTTACCCTCAGCTGCGTCACGTGGGATTCATGTCAGTCTGTGTTTCTTTCTTTTTTAAATAAAAAGAGGAAGGAACATGAAACACGACGGCTCCGTGTCGTTCTCCCAGGCGACTTGGAGGAACAATGTTTGGTGTCTTGCTAGACTATCCATTGATGTGTTTGGGTCTCGACGCGTACATAGTGCTCGCTCGGGGTGTTTCTGTTAAGAAGTGCGCCTTGGTTGCTTGTTATTAAAACAGCGTTTTTATAGGGCAACTGGGATGGAGTTTTGTCTCTTCCGAGCGCCAGTTTACTAGGTTGTCTCAATGAATTCTCGTTCATATCTGGGGGATGTTAATGGAATAGATCAGAACATAGGTAGAGGGGTCTCACGCCCTTGGGGTGGGCCACTGAGCGTGGTACAAATGGGACCGTCTGGGTGGCGCCCTCTTTTCATGTTTTAGATCGACACGCATACCTACCCCCTCTTCTGGAGTGGGCATGTCGGCGTGGTTAGGGCACGGGACTGGTCTGGTCGCGCTGGTCCAGGTCAGTTAACCTGTTGTCCGCCGGGGATGCAGATCTGCTGTTCTGGTACCCTGAGGGACTTGTGCTTTTTTCGGGGGGAAAAATGCCGGGTCGGCCCGGGTGTCACAGGGTTAGGCGTTATGAAGACCCTTTGTTGGGTACATGTTGTACTCTGCACTATCGCAATGGCTTACGGCATAGGTGTCAAACTCACGGCCCGCGGGCCAAATCCGGCCCGCCACGTCATTTGATGTGGCCCCCCATGAGCTCAGGTAAAAAAAAAAAAAAAAAAAAAACATTAATATTGGGTTCAAAAATAGCAGTGTTAAAATAATTGTGGGTTAATGCGTTAATAAAGCTTTTACTTTGACAGCCTTAGTTATTACACATTCTTACACATACATGTACAGTATGTTGAACATCTGAGGTTACAAAGGAAAAAAGCCAAAAGCACTTACTCCTCAGACATTCTTTGAAAATTTTACAGCCCAAAATACAAAAAAGATCCAGGCGGAATAGGTAACAAAGGGTTGAAGAAATATTGTCTGAACTGTCAGATGCAAACTGGCTGTGTGACATAACCGAGCATCTCGCTCAATTGAATAAGAAGCTGTAGGGACGCAAACAAGTCCCACCCAAAACTTGACCAATATAGTTGTGAACTGAGACAACCCTTATTTTGTTATTTTTTAGTACAGTTACAGTTGTGTGTTCATGCAGACACATAATAGCAATTTCATTACGAATTGAAAATGGGGGACCCTGATGTAAACAAGTCGAAAGTATTTCTCTGGTCTGCATCCCCTTAACAATTGTGTGTATTGAGCTGTACTGTACTGTACCCATTCTGCAATCTGTTAATTAAAGTTAATTAAACTTCCATTAGTTGGATGTACAGTATGGCCTCTGCAAGGTTGTGTGCAGCCATTTGTTTTTGTAACATCTGCTACATCTGTCCCACGTGTTCTTTGCAGCTCACAGTTGTTAGTTCTGCCCCTCTTGACTGTGACAAAAAGGTTTTGAACAAACTTAATGTCATAGCTTGTATTTGATGATATTCTTCTTTGTTATTTACTTGAATGGTTTGATCATTGATTGGTGGAGTAATATGGGGTTCTGATAAACTAAAATTATTTGTTAAAATAACATAAGCTAACATATATTTGTACATTTATGCAAATGAATATGCAATATGTATAACTTGAATAAGTAATAAATACAGAAACACCATGTTTAACAATATGTAAATGTGTAGCTACATTTATTTTACATTACATTAACATTTATACGGTCTTTGGCCCTTTGAGGGCAACCATAATGCTGATGTGGCCCTCTGTGAAAATGAGTTTGACACCCCTGGCTTACGGCCATACCAACCTGTACACGCCCGATCTCGTCCGATCTCGGAAGCTAAGCAGGTTCGGTCCTGGTTAGTACTTGGTTGGGAGACCGCCTGGGAATACCAAGTGCGGTGTGCTTAGGGCTGGTTCTCCATTCTTTTCGCTCCTCTCTCACGCGTGGCGAAGAGGGGGCTGTTGGGGTGGTCTTGGACCTCCTCTGGTAACCCTGTGCTTCCCGAGCCGCCGGGCCCGGTCCAAAGTAATGTTTCGTCGACCCATAGGCCTGGAATAACCCTTTTTTGAAAACTGAAACACTTGTACTGCGGTATAGCCAGTGTATACCCGCAGGTGTGTTTTGGAGTTTTTTCTTGAGGGGTTATAGGAACAACCACCGTCTGTGTACCGAGAGGGTAGTTGATTCCCTGGTGTGTTGGAGCAGAGTCAACTCCCGGGGTTACCTGGTTGAGTGTGCCCCTGCACGTTCATGACGTCTGCCAATCATGTCAGCCTTCTCTGCCTCAACCCCTCTGGGTGTTTTTTTTTTAATGGAGGCTTTGTCATGGTGATCAACAATGCTAGCATACGCCCCTTCCGCTAGGGGGGCTGTTTTCAGCTGACTCCTTTGGCGCCTGTCTTGTCCGCAGTGCTCCAGGCTCAGGGTACAGCCTGCTGCCTGGTTTCCCCGGTGTGCTGCCTGCTTCCGTTGGTTAACCTTTTTGTGTGCTTACGGCCATGCTGACTGCCTGTTCTGCAGGGTCAGTGTGCCAGGCGGTGTGCTATTGGGGGGAAAGGGCCCGCTCTTGGAGGGGCCTTATCCGAATACGCTGGCGATGTGGGGGGCGGTGTCACTAAGTGATTGCCTGGTGGGGTCTTGATGCCTGGCGTCATTGACCTCTCCGGGCCCCCTTTTTCCAGGGGATCCAGTCCCTTCAGTGGGTCTGGGTCTTCCTTCGGGCTCCGCTGCTACAGCCTTGCCACGGGGTTGGGTTTGCTCTTGACCCCCCGTGATTTTGGGGGCAGTAACAAGGTTGTTCCTTCCGTTTGTTCCCTGGTGGCATGCGGGTTGTGCGTGTGTGTAGTCATGGGGTCAAGCCACGGTCTGCTCACCCTGTGCGTTGAGTTGCTTGAGTTCCTCTTTGCACGGTCGGATCCGTCTCCCTCCCGTAAGCCTCCAATAGGGAGGGTCGGGGGGCTCGGTCCTCCCCGGTCTGATGGTTGTGGGGGGCCTCAGCGGGGTACATTTGTCGGGCTATGGCTCCCACTCAGCCTCCCTTGTGCAGTATGATGCTGAGCGAAAGCCATAATGAAATAGAACGTAAGGTTATGTATATAACCAAGTTCTATGAGTTATGGTGACGCTCAGCATCAGACGCCGCTGCGGCCCTTGATCTCGCCTTGTGGTGAAAGTTTGGGAAGGAGGCGAGTAGGTGACCACACACCTGCTTATGAAGGTAAGCGGATGGGGGTGTGGCCAGACGAATGTTGGGAAGTAAAGGTACATGGTGGAATTTTTTATTCAGTGCATGTGCACGAAGTGAAGTACAGTGCAGTATGATGCTGAGCGTCACCATAACTCATAGAACTTGGTTATATACATAACCTTACGTTAGCAATACTACATGGAAAACGTGGGTCTAAAGACTTCTATAGAACATGAAGTCAGCTACCTGTTCAATGCCACGGGAAACCTCAAGGGCTTGTCATTGAGTCTTGAGTATCATTGGTCTATTGGTATAATTGATTAAAGCCTGTATTCTCTTGTCTAATGGTATCATTGAATAAAGCCTGTATTCTCTTGTCTAATGGTATCATTGAATAAAGCCTGTATTCTCTGGTCTAATGGTATCATTGAATAAAGCCTGTATTCTCTTGTCTAATGGTATCATAGAATAAAGCCTGGATTATCTGGTCTCTTTTGGATATAATTGGATAGTATTTCTTATTTATTTATAAATGTTTTATTATACAGTGGATTAAAAGTTTACATTTATTTGTGTTACATGTATGTACAGCTTCCTGGTAGACAGTAGTGTCAGTGCTGCATGGCAGCCTTCTAGTACACTCAGAGAAAACACACAATGTTGTTGGTTGTAAATTGTGTCACTACACAGTACCTGGAGCCATTGAAAGAGTTTGGTCTGGATGTACTATGGACACATGACTTTGTCCCCGTCGATAGAACTTAAACATGTTGGCCGCAAATATATAACTACACCCTCCAGACATCATCATGTTAAGATGCCTGGCAGATGAAAGTCTTTGTATCTATATTTTGTGGAAGTGTTATCGCAGCCTTAAAGGAACACGCCAACATTATAGGAAATGCTTCTCCAGAGTCAGACAAGAAGATGGATACCAATTTCCCCTCTGTGCGTTCAGTTGAAAGCTATCCAGCTGTAAGCTAGCCCAGCTTGGCACAAATGACTGGAAGCTGATATGGACCACTAGCCTAGCTGTTGGCCAAAAACACCTCTCCCGGAGTTTTAAGCTATAGGGTAGTGGTCGGTATCCGCTTCCATTCATTTGTGCTAAACTAGGCTGGCTGGCAGCCGGCTTGTCTCACTCTGGAAAAGATGGTAAGCGCATTTCCCATAATGTTGGCGTGTTCCTTTAAAGGATGTATTTAAAAAATCAAATTTATTTGTAAGGCCCGACAACACACGTTAATGTCCCCATGGGCCGTACACTTCTTCTTTAAACAAGTCAAGAAGAAACATCACAATAAGTCAAGAACAAAACAAGAACACCATAAGGTCCAAAAAATATTAAATAAATGTAAAAAATTTAATAAATACAACACTCCCAGACATACTAGTATATACTCCTAGACATACATAGTATTATTGTCAACATGCCTACAAAAATACAATACAGACCTACAAATAAAATATTTTTTCACTCACAAGTTTGGTCCATCCAGACAACACCAAATTATAGCTTGTATCCAGAAGTCATAGAAGTCCATTGTTGGAACAAGTCACAGAGCTGTACTGCTGTACTGCTGTACTACTTCATCATTGCGATGAACAGGGACATTGTACCTTTTCCTGGAACTACTTCATGAGGTAACAGCAATTGCTTCTGAAGTAGTGCCAGTTCAGGCAGACTTAAAGGAATCACTGTCACTTCATAAACTAGTGCCAGGAAAATGGACAATGCCCGTGTTCATTGCAATGATGAATTATTACCCTGCCTGTGCCTCCCCTCCCCCTCCCCCCTTGTGCTGCTATGACCCCTGAATTTCCCAGGGGGGATTAATAAAGATACATCTTGTCTTATCGTATTTTTTCTTATACTGACCAAAGAAAACACTGCGGCTAAGTTTCAATGGAGTTCTATGACTTCTGGATATGAGCTATAAAATCTGGTGTTGGCTGGATGGATCCCTGGTCCATAAATATACAGTATGGACCATATGTATAAATAGAATTACACCGGCTTTATTCTTTAATGGAGGAAGGAGGTGTCAGAAACATATCAGAATCCTGCCTCTCTCTGTCCCTCTGTCTCTGTTTCTCTGTCTCTGTGTCTCTGTCTCTGTCCCTCTGTCTCGGTTTCTCTGTCTCTGTCCCTCTATCTCTGTTTCTCTGTCTCTGTTTCTCTGTCTCTGTTTCTCTGTCTCTGTTTCTCTGTCTCTGTTTTTCTGTCTCTGTTTCTCTGTCTCTGTGTCTCTGTCCCTCTGTCTCTGTTTCTCTGTCTCTGTTTCTCTGTCTCTGTTTCTCCGTCTCTGTCCATCTGTCTCTGTGTCTCTGTCTCTGTTTCTCTGTCTCTGTGTCTCTGTCTCTGTGTCTCTGTCTCTGTGTCTCTGTCTCTGTCCCTCTGTCTCTGTTTCTCTGTCTCTGTGTCTCTGTCTCTCTGTCCCTCTGTCTCTGTTTCTCTGTCTCTGTTTCTCTGTCTCTGTGTCTCTGTCTCTGTCCCTCTGTCTCTGTTTCTCTGTCTCTGTGTCTCTGTCTCTGTTTCTCTGTCTCTGTTTCTCTGTCTCTGTTTCTCTGTCTCTGTGTCTCTGTTTCTCTGTCTCTGTTTCTCTGTCTCTGTTTCTCTGTCTCTGTTTCTCTGTCTCTGTTTCTGTTTCTCTGTTTCTCTGTCTCTGTTTCTCTGTCTCTGTTTCTCTGTCTCTGTCCCTCTGTCTCTGTTTCTCTGTCTCTGTCCCTCTGTTTCTGTTTCTCTGTTTCTCTGTCTCTGTTTCTCTGTCTCTGTCCCTCTGTTTCTGTTTCTCTGTTTCTCTGTCTCTGTTTCTCTGTCTCTGTTTCTGTTTCTCTGTTTCTCTGTCTCTGTTTCTCTGTCTCTGTTTCTCTGTCTCTGTCCCTCTGTCTCTGTTTCTCTGTCTCTGTCCCTCTGTTTCTGTTTCTCTGTTTCTCTGTCTCTGTTTCTCTGTCTCTGTCCCTCTGTTTCTGTTTCTCTGTTTCTCTGTCTCTGTTTCTCTGTCTCTGTCCCTCTGTCTCTGTTCTCTCTGTCTCTGTTTCTGTTTCTCTGTTTCTGTTTCTCTGTCTCTGTTTCTCTGTTTCTCTGTCTCTGTTTCTCTGTCTCTGTTTCTGTTCTCTCTGTCTCTGTCCCTCTGTCCTCTGTCCCTCTGTATCTGTTTCTCTGTTTCTCTGTCTCTGTTTCTGTTTCTGTTTCTCTGTCTCTGTTTCTCTGTCTCTGTTTCTCTGTCTCTGTTTCTGTTCTCTCTGTCTCTGTCCCTCTATCTCTGTTTCTCTGTCTCTGTTTCTCTGTCTCTGTTTCTCTGTCTCTGTTTCTCTGTCTCTGTTTCTCTGTCTCTGTTTCTCTGTCTCTGTGTCTCTGTCCCTCTGTCTCTGTTTCTCTGTCTCTGTTTCTCTGTCTCTGTTTCTCCGTCTCTGTCCATCTGTCTCTGTGTCTCTGTATCTGTTTCTCTGTCTCTGTGTCTCTGTCTCTGTGTCTCTGTCTCTGTGTCTCTGTCTCTGTCCCTCTGTCTCTGTTTCTCTGTCTCTGTGTCTCTGTCTCTCTGTCCCTCTGTCTCTGTTTCTCTGTCTCTGTTTCTCTGTCTCTGTGTCTCTGTCTCTGTCCCTCTGTCTCTGTTTCTCTGTCTCTGTTTCTCTGTCTCTGTGTCTCTGTCTCTGTCCCTCTGTCTCTGTTTCTCTGTCTCTGTGTCTCTGTCTCTGTTTCTCTGTCTCTGTTTCTCTGTCTCTGTTTCTCTGTCTCTGTGTCTCTGTTTCTCTGTCTCTGTTTCTCTGTCTCTGTTTCTCTGTCTCTGTTTCTCTGTCTCTGTTTCTGTTTCTCTGTTTCTCTGTCTCTGTTTCTCTGTCTCTGTTTCTCTGTCTCTGTCCCTCTGTCTCTGTTTCTCTGTCTCTGTCCCTCTGTTTCTGTTTCTCTGTCTCTGTTTCTCTGTCTCTGTCCCTCTGTTTCTGTTTCTCTGTTTCTCTGTCTCTGTTTCTCTGTCTCTGTTTCTGTTTCTCTGTTTCTCTGTCTCTGTTTCTCTGTCTCTGTTTCTCTGTCTCTGTCCCTCTGTCTCTGTTTCTCTGTCTCTGTCCCTCTGTTTCTGTTTCTCTGTTTCTCTGTCTCTGTTTCTCTGTCTCTGTCCCTCTGTTTCCGTTTCTCTGTTTCTCTGTCTCTGTTTCTCTGTCTCTGTCCCTCTGTCTCTGTTCTCTCTGTCTCTGTTTCTGTTTCTCTGTTTCTGTTTCTCTGTCTCCGTTTCTCTGTTTCTCTGTCTCTGTTTCTCTGTCTCTGTTTCTGTTCTCTCTGTCTCTGTCCCTCTGTCCTCTGTCCCTCTGTATCTGTTTCTCTGTTTCTCTGTCTCTGTTTCTGTTTCTGTTTCTGTTTCTCTGTCTCTGTTTCTCTGTCTCTGTTTCTCTGTCTCTGTTTCTGTTCTCTCTGTCTCTGTCCCTCTGTCCTCTGTCCCTCTGTCTCTGTTTTTCTCTGTCTGTCTCTGTCTCTGTTTCTCTGTTTCTCTGTCTCTGTCCCTCTGTCTCTGTTCTCTCTGTCTCTGTTTCTGTTTCTCTGTTTCTGTTTCTCTGTCTCTGTTTCTCTGTCTCTGTTTCTGTTCTCTCTGTCTCTGTCCCTCTGTCTTCTGTCCCTCTGTCTCTGTTTTTCTCTGTATCTGTTTCTCTCTGTCTGTCTCTGTTTCTCTGTCTCTGTGTCTCTGTCCCTCTCATTTAACATCCCAGCCAATGGGAAGCAGTGCCTTCAATGTTAATGTATGTGAATGTATGTGTGTGTTAATGTTAATGTTAATGTGAATGTTAATGTGTGTGAATGTTAATGTGTGTGTGAATGTTAATGTTAATGTGTGTGTGCATGTTAATGTGTGTGTGCATGTTAATGTGTGTGTGAATGTTAATGTTAATGTGTGTGTGCATGTTAATGTGTGTGTGCATGTTAATGTCTGTGTGCATGTTAATGTGTGTGTGAATGTTAATGTTTGTGTGAATGTTAATGTGTGTGTGCATGTTAATGTGTGTGTGAATGTTAATGTTAATGTGTGTGTGCATGTTAATGTGTGTGTGCATGTTAATGTGTGTGTGAATGTTAATGTTTGTGTGCATGTTAATGTTTGTGTGCATGTTAATGTGTGTGTGAATGTTAATGTTTGTGATGTTAATGTTTGTGTGAATGTTAATGTGTGTGTGAATGTGAATGTGTGTGTGAAATGTGAATGTGTGTGTGAAATGTGTGTGCATGTTAATGTGTGTGAATGTTAATGTGTGTGTGTGTGAATGTGAATGTGTGTGTGTGTGTGAATGTGAATGTGTGTGTGTGAATGTTAATGTGAATGTGTGTGTGAAATGTTAATGTGTGTGTGAAATGTGTGTGCATGTTAATGCGTGTGAATGTTAATGTGTGTGTGTGAATGTTAATGTATGTGTGCATGTTAATATGTGTGTGTGAATGTTAATGTTAATGTGTGTGTGTGTGTGTGTGTGTGTGTGTGTGTGTGTGTGTGTGTGTGTGTGTGTGTGTGTGTGTGAATGTGTGTGTGAATGTTAATGTGTGTGTGAATGTTAATGTTAATGTGTGTGAATGTTAATGTGTGTGTGTGTGTGTGTGTGTGTGTGTGTGTGTGTGTGTGTGAATGTTAATGTGTGTGTGATAATGTTAATGTTTGTGTGTGAATGTTAATGTGTGTGTGTGAAATGTGTGTGCATGTTAATGTGTGTGAATGTTAATGTGTGTGCATGTGTGTGAATGTTAATGTATGTGTGTGAATGTTAATGTGTGTGTGTGTGAATGTTAATGTGTGCGTGAATGTTAATGTGTGTGTGAATGTTAATGTGTGTGTGAAATGTGAATGTGTGTGTGAAATGTGTGTGCATGTTAATGTGTGTGAATGTTAATGTGTGTGTGCATGTAATTGTTAATGTATGTGTGTGAATGTTAATGTATGTGTGTGTGTGTGTGTGTGTGTGAATGTTAATGTGTGTGTGAATGTGTGTGTGAATGTTAATGTGTGTGTGAATGTGAATGTTAATGTGTGTGAATGTTAATGTGTGTGTGAATGTTAATGTGTGTGTGAATGTTAATGTGTGTGTGTGAATGTTAATGTGTGTGTGTGTGAATGTTAATGCGTGTGTGAATGTTAATGTGTGTGCATGTCAATGTGTGTGTGTGTGAATGTTAATGTGTGCGTGAATGTTAATGTGTGTGTGAATGTTAATGTGTGTGCATGTTAATGTGTGTGCATGTTAATGTGTGTGAATGTTAATGTGTGTGCATGTGTGTGAATGTTAATGTGTGTGTGTGAATGTTAATGTGTGCGTGAATGTTAATGTTTGTGTGAATGTTAATGTGTGCGTGAATGTGAATGTGTTTGATAATATTAATGTGTGTGAATGTTAATGTGTGTGTGAAGGTTAATGTGTGTGAATGTTAATGTGTGTGTGTGAGAATGTTAATGTGTGTGATAATGTTAATGTTTGTGTGAATGTTAATGTGTGTGTGTGAGAATGTTAATGTGTGTGTGTTAATGTGTGTGTGAATGTTAATGTGTGTGTGAATGTTAATGTGTGTGTGAATATGTTAATGTTAATGTGTGTGTGACTGTTAATGCGTGTGTGAATATGTTAATGTTAATGTGTGTGTGAATGTTAATGCGTGTGTGAATATGTTAATGTTAATGTGTGTGTGAATGTTAATGCGTGTGTGTGAGAATGATAATGTGTGTATGGATGTTAATGTATGTGTGTGTGAGAATGTTAATGTGTGTGTGGATGTTAATGTATGTGTGTGTGAATGTTAATGTGTGTGTGTGTGTGTGTGTGTGTGTGAATGTTAATGTGTGTGTGAATGTTAATGTATGTGTGTGTGAATGTTAATGTGTGTGTGTGTGTGAATGTTAATGTATGTGTGTGGATGTTAATGTATGTGTGTGTGAATGTTAATGTGTGTGTGTGTGTGTGTGTGTGTGTGTGTGTGTGAATGTTAATGTGTGTGTGAATGTTAATGTATGTGTGTGTGAATGTTAATGTATGTGTGTGTGAATGTTAATGTGTGTGTGTGTGTGAATGTTAATGTATGTGTGTGAATGTTAATGTGTGTGTGTGAGAATGATAATACGTGTGCACACGCGAGAGGGAGAGAGAGAGAGAGAGTGCTTGTGTGTGCTTGTCTGAGCGTGCGTGTGTGTGCGTGTGCGTGCGTGTGCATGTTTATGTGTGCAGGTTTGGTGCAGTGGATTAGAGGTGCTGCAGCAGTGACTAAGCCCATTAGAGTGAACCTTAGCACCTGCCCACAGCCCCCTCCCTGCCTGCCTGTCTCTGCCCTCATTGGTTGATGAGGTGGAAGTGATCAATTTCAATCCATCCACGCTTTGGGCCATTGGCTGGTCGCGATGACTGACACGGCATGGAAATACTTGCGCAGCGCGGCTCGGTGCCTCCGTAGATGTGAGCGGCTACGCGCCGTAGGTAGGCGCGCGCCCGGGTTTAAGGCCAAATCCCGTCTCTCGCGTCATCTCTGGTATGCGCGGCACTGCCTCCGAACTCTCCACGGGCGCGCCATGTGATGCTGACAGGGCAGGAAACGTAGGAAATGTTACATTCACTATGGCCACCGCATCAACCGTGACCCTGCGCTGACCTCTTCTATATGAGACCGCGGATGAATCTGTGCCACGGAATACCGCGGAGAACGCACTCGCCTTCGTTAGTGGGACAAACGGCTCTGGACGGGATCCTCCGTCTGACCCTGCGCTGTCCTCCACGGCCCGTGACCCCATTAGCGCCTCGGGGGGCGAGGGGGCAACCAACCAACCAACCAACCGGTGGTGCTGATCACTGCTGAATGTGCGTGATCAGCATAATCTCACCAGCATGTAAATACCTCTATGGATTAGTTTAACCTACCGGCGGAACAATCCACTCCAAACTCTTATCTTCTTCATGTTTCTGTCTCTTAATTAGGTCAGTCAACATCGGGATGTATGTGTTTATCTGTGTGTGTGTGGCCCCCATGGGACCCCCCCGCCCCCCCCCACTCCCAACAGATGACTCTGCAGAATTGGCCCCCGGCACTCTGGCGCATGATTATGGAGCCTGGGAGTCACTCTGTGAGGCAGTCCATCTCCGGGCTGTGACTGCTGCTGCTGCTGGGGCCGGGTGGCTGCTGGGAGCCTACACTCCTTTAATTAAAGTGGGGACTGAAGGCATGTGAGGCCGTGCCCCCCCTCCCAACCCCCCCCAACCAAACCCCTCGATCAGAAGACCGATAGCGGCCTTTGATTTATGAGCCGTGGGGGGGGGGGGGGGGGGGGGGGGGGAG
>NW_028173967.1:0-1000 GCF_963971535.1 Notolepis coatsorum | reverse complement strand
ACGTATCTATCCCCCCCACACAACAGCACACTATTTTGATGGTAGAATAGTTATCGAAATACCCTGTACTCCAAACCACCTTGTGTGGGTAATACTGGTTTCTGAGCCTCCTCACTCTAGAGTGTAACTGCTTCACTTTCACGGTATGGACTTTGATTGTCACTAAAGGGTATACTGTGACATACTCCTGAGTTTTGCAATCAATCAACACACACGACATTACACATGGTCGTCGACTCCGGTTATCTTCCCGTCCGATCTCTGGTACTTGTCTCCGGATGATCCCTGGATTGTCTCTGGATCGTGCCCTTCTATGCGCCGCCGTCCTTTCGAGCCGCACTTCTCCGTTTGTCACTTGGCCCAGCCCGTCCACGGTCCGTAGGTCTGCCTGGACTCGTCTCCTCCAATGGTCTTGTGCTTCAATGGTCCTGTGAAGACACAAAATCGAGAAACAGGGAGTCTATTTCCGATGGGGAAAACCGGGAATTCCTACTCTGAACCCCCCCCCCTGTCTCTCTCAGAGACCTTCTGATTGTCACATTGATCTTATATATATATTTTTTTATTCCTCCTTTTATTAATCATGTTATTTTTATTAATCATCTTATTTGATCTCATTTTAAACTTAATCATTTTTCCTTTTAATAATCACACCATCATTCTGCACTCCCCACTCTTCCCCCCTCCCCCTCCTTTTTCTCAACACCTTTACCTGTCCTACCTCGGGGTAACCCCCGTCCTTTCCGTCGTGACACGCTGCAACTTCCGATACCCACTCCATGCAACTCTAACTTCGTCCCACGGGGTGACCCCCAGCGCGCGCCAGTTCTTTCTGGTGACCGTGTCTTCTCCTAACCACGTCCTATATTGAGGTGTTGAAAAAAAAGGGGGGACAAAACCCCCTGACTCCGCCCCTCCCATATCCTAAAGCTACATGTCGATGGTCAGTGTGTCGACTAGCTTACAATGACTCGCATGGATCCAATTGGGCCTCCCCGCC
>NW_028173968.1:0-15656 GCF_963971535.1 Notolepis coatsorum | reverse complement strand
GACGAGGTGAGTTCTTTATGAAGTTGTGAAGATGGTTAGGAGACAAGGTGAGTTCTTTATGAAGTTGTGAAGACGGTTAGGAGACGGGTGGTTCTTTATGAAGTTGTAAAGACGGTTAGGAGACGAGTGAGTTCTTTATGAAGTTCTGAAGACGGTTAGGAGACGAGTGAGTTCTTTATGAAGTTGTAAAGACGGTTAGGAGACGAGTGAGTTCTTTATGAAGTTGTGAAGACGGTTAGGAGACGAGTGAGTTCTTTATGAAGTTGTAAAGACGGTTAGGAGATGAGTGAGTTCTTTATGAAGTTGTGAAGATGGTTAGGAGACGAGGTGGTCTTTATGAAGTTGTGAAGACGAGGTGGTTCTTTATGAAGTTGTAAGGACGGTTAGGAGATGAGTGAGTTCTTTATGAAGTTGTAAAGACGGTTAGGAGATGAGTGAGTTCTTTATGAAGTTGTGAAGACGGTTAGGAGACGCGGTGGTTCTTTATGAAGTTGTGAAGACGGTTAGGAGACGAGGTGGTTCTTTATGAAGTTGTGGAGATGGTTAGGAGACGAGGTGAGTTCTTTATGAAGTTGTGAAGACGGTTAGGAGACAAGGTGGTTCTTTATGAAGTTGTGAAGACGAGGTGGTTCTTTATGAAGTTGTGAAGACTGTTAGGAGACGGGTGAGTTCTTTATGAAGTTGTAAAGACGGTTAGGAGACAAGGTGGTTCTTTATGAAGTTGTGAAGACGGGTGGTTCTTTAATGGCGGCTGGTAACTGCATTGACTCTATGGTTCCGAGCTACAGTGATGCAACTCAGTAAACAAGGGTGAAATCACCATGGAAAACCCAGAGATGTGGAGACAGGGAGCCGTCACGTCTAAAAGAGAACTTCGGTGTTCTGAGCCTTTGGGCCAATCGAAGTTCATAGGTCAATACGTCAATACGTCCTTTTATTTTGACCTTTGACCTTTCGTGGTAAATGGTAAATCGCTGCATTCTCCACCGCCATACGGACAGTGAACTCTCTATAACAATCCCCCTACCTCTGCTGTTACGGACATAAATTGTGATATTGTGGTTTTTGTATCTATGATATTGTTGTTTATGTATCTATGTATTTAACTGCATGTAGTATGTATTGTAAGTGATGTTCTATGTTGGAACAATGTTATATGCACTGAAAACAAATTCCACCAGCCTGGCTGTGTGGTCATTAAAGAATCTAATCTAATCAAATGTATGTAGTGCTTTATCCAAAGCGCCTTACAATTTGTTCCTCACATTTTACCCGTTCACTCACACATTCACACACAGATGGCGGAGGCGACCACGCAAGGTGCAGACCTGCTCATCGGGAGCAATTAGGGGTTAAGTGTCTTGCTCAAGGACACTTTGACACGCTGCCCGGGAGGAGCGGGAATCGAACCGGGAACCTCCGGATTACCAGAGGACTGCTCTACTTACCAAGCCACCGTCGCCCCCCCCCCCACTGCTGCATGTACCGTATAATATACATTTATATATATTTACCATATATATATATCTGTCTGAATATACCTGCATAAAATCCTTCTTCTTCTTATCCTCCTCACCTACTTATACACCTGCATATGAGCCAGAAATAAAGTGAATTTTCCTGTGGTTCCTGTGAAGCCCATTGAGGCATGTAATGTGATTTCAGGCTCTGCAAATAAATACGACTTGAGATCCTTTTTTCATCATATTAACAAGCGTAGGCGTAGTTTTATTTTTTCTCAATATTGAGAAGAGGTAAATAATATAGTCTGAATGAGAGCCTCATTACATTATATCACATTATATTTATTTACATTAATAGAGACATTTCCACCATAAATTGATGAAGAAAAGGCACAAATTGGTGTATATAGGTACACCACAGTGCAGGAATGCTCAACACTTTCCGGGGGGGGGGGGTCCTGCACTCTTCATAACAAATAAACACAGACTCTAAAATGATGACGCGTCGCAAAAAGACACTGTTTTCCTGGTTATTCATGTGTCTGTTTGTCTAACAGAGCGTTCTCTATAAACTCTGAATGCTCTCATTAATGCATCACTCACTCATATCCTCCTCCATGTGATGGAGTTTTCATACCCTGCCTCCCTGCTCCTCTCTCCTCTTTCCTCCCTCCTCCCTTCTCCCTCCTCTTTCCTCTCTCCTCCTCCCTCCTCTCTCATCTTTCCTCTCTCCTCTCTCCTCTCTCCTCCCTCCTCTTTCCTCTCTCCTCCTCCCTCCTCTCTCATCTTTCCTCCCTCCTCCCTCCCCCCTCATCCCTCCCCCCTCCATTCTCTCTCCTCTCCTCTCTCCTCCTCTCTCTTCTCTCCTCCTCCCTCCCTCCTTCCCCCATCCCCCCTCCATCCATTCTCTCTCCTCTCTCCTCCCTCCTCCCTCCTCCCTCCTCCTCTCTCTTCTCTCCTCCTTCCCCCTCCTCCCTCCTCCTCCCTCCAACCAGACTGTGGTTGTACTGTGCAGCTCCTAGCGGTCAACAGTGTCAGACTGTGGTCATACTGGGCAGCTAGTGGTCAACAGTGTCAGACTGTGGTCGTACTGAGCAGCTAGTGGTCAACAGTGTCAGACTGTAGTCGTACTGGGCAGCTCCTAGTGGTCAACAGTGTCATACTGCGGTTGTACTGAGCAGCTAGTGGTCAACAGTGTCATACTGCGGTTGTACTGGGCAGCTCCTAGTGGTCAACAGTGTCAGACTGCGGTTGTACTGGGCAGCTCCTAGTGGTCAACAGTGTCATACTGTGGTTGTACTGGGCAGCTCCTAGTGGTCAACAGTGTCATACTGCGGTTGTACTGGGCAGCTCCTAGTGGTCAACAGTGTCATACTGCGGTTGTACTGGGCAGCTCCTAGTGGTCAACAGTGTCATACTCTGGTTGTACTGGGCAGCTCCTAGTGGTCAACAGTGTCATACTGTGGTTGTACTGGGCAGCTCCTAGTGGTCAACAGTGTCAGACTGTGGTCGTACTGGGCAGCTCCTAGTGGTCAACACAGTGTCAGACTGTTGTAAATAAAGGAGGGGGAAAAACCTTCTGCATCTTCTCCATGTTTTTCAACAGCAGAGTTCCCCCCTTTTTTATCCCTCACGTTCTCTCTCTCTCTCTCCATCATGCCTCCTTCTTCTCGTCTCTCCCTATCCTCTCTAGATTGTGCTAGAAGACTAGAATAGAAACAGCATCACTGCATTTGCATTGAATAATCAGGGGGTCATCTCGTTGGACTAAATTACACGCCTGTGATTAGACGGGCCGATGTGTGCCACTGGAGAACAATCAGTGTGGTGTGTGTGTGTGTGTGTCTATGTAAGTGTGTGTGACACTCTGTGACAACAAGAGACCGGTAGCTAGCTAGCTTAGCGTTATGACGGCTCGCCTGCGTGTGTGTGTGTGTGGGTGTGTGTGTGTGTGTGTGACTGTGTGTGTGTGTGTGTGTGTGTGTGTGTGTTGTGTGTGTGTGTGTGTGTGTGTGTGTGTGTGTGACTGTGTGTGTGTGTGCCCTGTAGCCCTCACCTCCATAGCCATGAAGTGCTTTGAGAAGCTAGTAAAGGGCTACATCTGCTCCTCCCTCCCCGTCAACCTGGACGCCCTGCAATTTGCATACCGCCCCAACAGGTCCACGGAGGACGCCATAGCCCATGTGCTGCACACAGCAGCATCACACCTGGACAAGAGGCAGGGGAACTATGTGAGAATGCTGTTCATCGACTACAGCTCAGCATTCAATACCATAGTCCCCTCCAAACTCATAGCCAAGCTCAGGGACCTGGGCTTGAACTATGACCTCTGCCAGTGGGTCTTGGACTTCCTGACGGGCAGACCCCAGGTGGTGAGAGCAGGCAACTGCACCTCCTCATCCATCACTCTCAACCCAGGGCTGTGTTCTGAGTCCCCTCCTCTACTCCCTGTACACACATGACTGTGTGGCACAGCGGAAAAACAACACAATCATCAAATTTGCTGACGACACAGTAGTGGTGGGCCTGATCTCTGCAAACGACAAGAGGGCCTACCTGGAAGAGGTCAAGGTCCTAGCGGGATGGTGTCAAGAGAACAGCCTCTCCCTGAACGTCAGCAAAACAAAGGAGATGATTGTGGACTTTAGGAGGTCGGGGGTCAGGGAATACAGCCCACTCAGCATCGACGGGGCACCGGTTGAGAGAGTGAACAGTTTTAAGTACCTCGGAGTCCACATATCCGAGGACTTGACATGGACCACACACATTGACTGTAACTGAGGGGTACAATTCCCTGACTGTATTACTAGATATGATACTTACTACCACTACCTTTGTACTTAATATTCGGCCACCCAGTACTCGGCATAAATATATTATGATGAACACTGTCACGTAGATGAAACGGATCCAACACAAATGTACGAATTAGAAATAGGTCTTTATTTCTACACAGCGATGGTGTGTAGAGCAAGCACTTAATCAAATCAATCACATTTATGAATGGGAATTAGTATGCACTTTTATGGCAAGAGTATTCGTCGGTATATCAATAGAGAATGTCCAATCTCTGAAGGCGCAGGTGGTACATATACGACCTGGAATAGTTAAGGAATAACAGCAATGATACTTTAATGATTATAGACTGGATACACTAGGGGGGGTTAATCCGGTCGCTTGTAAGCCGACAGGAGTAGGAAGGGGGGGGGGGTAGAGTCCGGCTGCCTCATCCGGCCAAGGGTATCCCAGGTGAACCCACTGTAGTGCCGTTCAATGCGCCGGCGATCCTTGGACCGCAGATGAAAGCAGATGGACTCTTTGTGGCCGGCGTCCTCCGGTCCACGGAGGAGAGACGTGAAGCGACCTCGTCTTGCAGAGCGTCTCCTCACCTTGCGTCCTCTCCAGGGGGGGGGGGTTCCAACACACGGCAGTGTCGGGGGTCTTTATCCATGGAATAATCAACGTATACAAAGCATAATCCGTGCCTGGGAAGGCGGGCTGTCGTCGGTAGAATAATCCGGTATACAGGTCCACTCGCTCGTCGGCTCTGGGGCTCCTCGGGTGCAATCTCACATGGGGTCGATCATCCTGGTTAAGCAGCCAGTTTTCTGCCCGAAACGATGGGGTGCTGACTACGGTAGTATTCTCACCGCACGAAGCACTATATATTAACAGACTATTATTAGCTTAATAGACTACGTCCAACTCGACGATATAGTGCCAAATATGACTATTCAAATATTAATATACACGATGTCTCAATACCGATGGTAGGCCGAACTTGGCCTTACTCCCACACGTGGCGTCGCGGGGAGGCTTTACGTCTGTCACTCTATTGGAGGGTAAGAAACTGGACTGAAAAGGAAGTCCTACTTTAGTAGCGCAGTATATATACGCACTATGAACAAATAGTCCCATTAGTGGTGCAGTAGCCAGATTCCTACGCGGAACTAGGACTTGTTCGTACATGTTGAGCGGTACGTTTGAACTGGGTCTGGGGGGTATGGCAGCCTGGCACCAAGGTCTCGACCAATAGTAGAATGGAGACTATTATGGGATGTTCAGTAGGCTAGAATGGATATTCAATGCATATTGTACAAGGAATATACAAGGGATATCAAGGAATATTAGAGAATATACAAATACAATTAAATATATATATATAAATAAATATATATATTCGGTTTAATCTGGCCCTTCACAACAGCCACCCCCTGATTGGTCCCAGACCTAATCAGTTAAGCAGAGACAGATTAATCGCGTTGTCTATTTACACATAAGGGTTTGCTGTAGGGGTCAGTCAACTTCACAAAGTCATAGGGTTATAGGGTCATGGTCATCATCGATTGTGTCTGGGAGTCGGGGCAGTTCTATGAGCCTCGCCACGGGACGGGTGTAAGTGCGACCCTGGACAAGCACTTCAGCTGCTCGGACCTTGCCGTCGGCACCGGTGATCACTTTGCTTACGCGGCCGGCCGGCCACATAGCTCTGGGCAGTGATTGATCAATAATCATGACGACTGTTCCTTCTGTCAAATTGTCTCTCTCCTTTACCCACTTCTGGCGGGTCTGTAGAGACGGTAGGTAGTGCAGTAGGAAACTGCTCCAAAACTTGTCGGCTAATACTTGGCTGTACCTCCACATTCGTCGGCCGTTCGCTTCTTCAGGCCGGTACATTGTCTGGGGTAACGCGGGATCTAGCCGCCCCATCAGGAGTGTGTTGGGGTCTGCGGAGATAACAGTGCTCAATCCACAGAACACAGGCTTCTTATTCTCAGCCTCCTCCTGACTGGCTTCCCTCGGGATAGGCGTGGGCCACTCTCCTTCCGGGAGCTTTAGGAATGCTGGGCCGTCACTGTAGACATTGCGACGGGTGAGGTCATCCAGGGGCATCCCCCGGGTGATGACGTCAGCTGGGTTCTGTTTTGTATCAACGTAGCGCCACTCTGTTTCTCCGGTTAACTCTTCGGTTAAGTCTTGAATCTCGGTGACTCTGACTCCCACGAAGACTTTGTACTTGCATGAGTCCGATTTGATCCAGGCGAGTACTGTCGTGGAATCTGACCACAGGATTGTTCTAGACACCGGTATGGTGAGCTCACGTTGGATGAGCGTGGCTAGGTGCGCTCCGGCTAGGGCTGCGCAGAGCTCTAGACGTGGGATAGATTGTTGCTTGCGTGGGGCTATTCTCGAGCGGGCGAGGACAAATGCTGTGTAGATCTCTCCCCCCCTTTCTTGGGCCCGCAAGTAGGCTACTGATCCGTATGCGACCTCTGAGGCGTCACTGAAGACGTGTAAGTCCATTTTACATGTCTCTGGCCTCACCGTGGGTGGGAAGTAGCTTCGGCGCATATTAACGCCTGGGAGTGAGTGGAGCTCCATCTCCCACTCTCTCCAGGTGGATGCAAGGTGTGCGGGAATGGGGTCGTCCCAGCCCTGGTCCTTGTCCCACAATGCTCGTACAATCATTTTTGCCCTGGTGGTGTACGGTAGAA
Organism: Notolepis coatsorum; assembly: GCF_963971535.1. NCBI lineage: Eukaryota > Metazoa > Chordata > Actinopteri > Aulopiformes > Paralepididae > Notolepis > Notolepis coatsorum. Next base: position 8,698 of record NW_028173968.1, on the reverse strand, counting down.
TACATCCTAGCGGGTCATATTGTCGGGCGAGTGTTGTGTACACACTCCGTCTGGTGGTCGGCGCCGCCGCCGGCCTTCCCTGCTCCGTAGTCAGGGGCTTGTGTCTGTAGTGAAGCGAATCTGTTTTGAATCGCCACACCAATCCCAGGGTCATCTCCTGGGCTTCTCCCGGGATTGTAGCCATCCAGGTCTCGCTGCTGGCTGCCTTGTCCTCGGAGGAGAGGCTGCGCAGTACTTGCGGATCGCTGCTGGCCCACTGCCTGAGATCAAAGCCGCCTTTGATCAATGAGGCGCGGAGTTTAATCAGGAGAGCCTCGGCTTCTTCCTGGGTTGAAAGGCTTTGTAGACAGTTGTCTACGTAGAAGCTGTTCTTTACGCTGTGTCGGACCTCTTCGTCCGCTGCTGGGTCCTCTGCTACATGTTTCTGTAGTGCAAATGTAGCACAGCAGGGGCTGCACGTCGTTCCGAAGGGGAGGACTTCCCATTGGTAGATGGCTGGGTGCTCATCTCCTGGCTTCTCTCTCCATAGGAACCGTAACAGGGGCTTGTCCTCCTCTACTAATCTCACCTGCAGGAACATTCCTTTAATGTCCCCGCTGATGGCCACCTTTTCCTGGCGGAAGCGGAGTAGAACGCCGAGTAGGGAGGGGCCGAGTGTGGGACCGGGCAGTAACTCTTTATTCAGATTTTGGGATCCGATCTGGTAGCTGCAGTTAAATACTATGCGGTCTTTACCGTTGTGATGGACCTTGTGGTGAGGCACGTACCACGATTCAGTGGTCTGGTCAGCCTCTTTAATGTCCATCTTTGTGACGTGTCCCGCTGTGATGAGCTTCTCAATCTCAGCGCGGTATACACTCTCTTGGGCGGGGTTCTTGGCTAAGCGCCGCTCCGTGTTCAGCAGGTACCGTTCTGTGGCGTCTGTCTTGGCGTGGAAAGTAGGCATTCCTTCTCGCCGCAGGAGTGGCGTGGCGTATCTCAACACGCCGTTGACCGGGACTCTCTTGGTCCCTGTCTCGAGGAGGTGAATGGCGTAAATGTCATCTTTAGAGCGAATGTCTTTCCTTCCGTTCTTAAAGGGCATTTGTTCCAAGGTCCATAACCGCTCTACGTGTTGCAGGAGTGCGGTTTCTCCCTCCGTGACTCGGGAGTGGAGACATCTAGTGGCTGGACTTCGGTTGAGAGATTTGGCGAGCGGGCCTTGGAGAGTCCATCCCAAACGGGTCTCGACTGCTGCAGGACAGCCTCGGGGTCCGGTATGAACCCGGTCTATCGGGACAATGAGGTCTGCATGGTCGGAGCCTATCAACAGGGTCGGCATAGCATTGTCTATGAGCGGGATCGGTAACTTGCGCAGATGTGCATATTTCTCCATCAGCTTGGCGACGGGGTATGTGTACCGCGACAGTCCTATTTCTTGGCTGGTGAAAGCGTCTGTAATCTGGTACCGTCGCTCAGGCTGGCCGCTTGCTGCGATAGAAAATGAGACATTCTCGCCCTTTATCGCCTTCAAATCTCGTCTTATTGTCCGAATTGTCATTTGGGTTTCGCTTCCCCGCAGCCCTAGCTGGGCCGCAGCGGAGGCGAGCAGCAGGGTCTTCTCTGACCCGTCATCGAGGACGGCGTAAGTGTCCAGGACTTTATTCTGGTAGCTTAGTGTCACACGCACTACTTTTAGGAGTACTCGGGCTCCACTGCTGCTGGCGGGATCGATGTACATGACGCTCGCTTTGCTGCTGGATGGTGCGGGTGAAGGGCGCCGTCTGTTACTGTCGTGAAGTATGTCCAGATGGGCTCCATCGCACTTGGTGCACCTTTTCTTTAAGCGGCATTCGGCTGCCATGTGTGAGCGCGCACAGCGAAAACAGCGCTTGTTGGACTTTATCCATTGACTTGCTTCCTCCGCGTTCAGCTTGGGGAAGGAGTCACATTGCGCTAGCCAGTGTTCTTTCTCACAGTAGGGGCACACTATCTTCCACTTCTCCGTTCTGGAGGGGGTACTGTGGCTCCTGCTGCTCGGTACTGACTCCGATTGGTGCATCACAGTCACCGATCTTCTTCCATCATTTAGTCGTCTGGTTCCTTCTCTGGAGCCAGGGGTGCTCCGTCCGAATGTATCTAGCCGTAGGCTGCTGACTTCTCTCGCCAGGAAGTCTGCTAGATCGAGGAGGTTCGGTTCGGGGCCATTCGGGTCTCGGTGGTCTCTCTGCCGCCTAAAACGCTCCTGTCGAGCGGGCGGCAGCTTCTCCAAGATCCTTTCCACATTTGAGTTGGCGTAAAGTTCATGCCTCCCCTTCTCTCTCTGCGCTCCCAACATCCCTACCAGGGACTGCACTCTGATGGACAGGTCGTCCAGTGCTCGATTGTCTATTGCTGGGGGTAAGCGGTCGATGTGTCGGATCTCCTGGATCACGTAATCCCATATGCGCCCATACCTCTGGTCCAATGCTACCAGCGCTGCTGTGTATGGGGCAGGGTTTCCGTTAGAAAAAATTGTTGCCGGTCTCCGTGACCTGCAAGATTTCAATCTACCGGACAAATGAGATTAATTCCGGTCATAGTTTATTGAGCTTTAAAACAATTTATAGGCAGACTATATAAAGAATGTCATCCTCAAGGCATGTAGATTTATAATATTATTATTTAAAACTAGGCTACTTTTGCGTATACAGTCATTAATATATTCCAAATAAAATAAGTCCCTCGATACTCCGTGCTGCTGCTGACTTGAAATAAAATAGACGCGTATGTGGGCAGTCGGTCCGACACTAAACAGCAGTCTGTTATAATCACATTTTTATGAGCTAACGAATTCCGTTATATTGGACATTTGTATTAATTATATCAAGCGAAGAACTGAGAAATTTTGCAGAGGGAGACGGCAACGTTATCGTGGCCGGGTTTGCGTGATGTATTTCTCCACCTCCCAACGACTTGGTGCTGGTCATAATGTCCGGTGAAAACAACTCCCTCCAAGCACAACTTGATCACCCGAACCGTACCAAAACAGGCCAAAATTAAATAGCCCATGCGACGAACGATTCATTACATTCGTTTCATCGTTGCTCCACCAAGCAGCCGGTCCAACAATGAAAGCTGTTATCAGCGCGAGCCGGCAGCAGTTAGTTTGCAAGAAGCATCCAGCTGCAGACCCGCAGAGCAGCTTTCCAGGTCTGGGGACCGCACTGTGCCAGCAAAGCTGGTGGGTTCTGTGGGTCTGCAGCTGCATGCCTTCCGCAAATCCAGCAGCAAGCTCTCGCTGAGCGAAGCAACGACAACAAACGCAATGATTGTTTCGTTCAGGCCACCCAACTCCAGCCCATCCAAATACAATTCAAATAATCAAACTGTGCCCAGAGGGAACTATTTTCACCGGACACTATGACCGGAGAGATTAAATATGTCGGACTTCAACAGATTTTGCCGGCCAAATACCGGTAATTACCGGCTAACGGAAACGCTGGTATGGGGTGGTGGAAGTCGCGTAGGCGAGCGCTATATTATGTGCGCGGGGTACCTTTAAGTGCTTCAGTAGGATGGCGTATTTGTGGCGTTCATCCAATACATCCACCAACATGGTCTCCAGACACATGCGGAGTTCTGTATACTGGGCCCGGTTCTCTTGGGTGAAGTCGGGTACCATAGGCGTGCCAATGTATGACGCTGACTGTGGATACATCGGCGAGCGTTGGGGGAGAGGCCTCCTAGGCGAGTCTCCTCCCGCTCCTTGGTATGGGCTGGTACCGGCAGTGTACCATGGCCCGCTTGTCCAGGTGCTGTTCCTCGGTGCGGGTCGTGCGTCGTGCTCACCCGTGTATAGAGTCGGGGGTCTGTAGCGCAGCTCCGCGGGAGTATAGCCTGGGCTGTACCGGACCTCCTGGTCCGGTAGAGTACTGTGCTGTCGTCGGGCGTGGTTCTCCTCCTCTTCCTCTTCGTCTTCAGTTAGGTCATCCAGTGCTTGTAGTCTCTGGTTTAGCCTCTCCACAGGATATGCTGCTCCTTCCCGGTTGCTAGGTCTCGCTTGGACCGGTGGGGGGAGGTGGTCTGTGGGGGGTATAGACCTTGTCTGTTGGTCAAGTTCAGGGTTGTTTACTCGGCTAGGGGATGCCGCCCTGGAGGTGTGTCTAGACGAGTTCCTGGAGCCTCTGGCGGAGGGAGAGGGTGTTGTCCGTCTGATCAGCTGTTCTATTAGTTGCGCTTGCTGTCTGTCGCGCTCTGCGTCCCGTAGAGCACCAGCAGCTGCTCGCTGGCTGTCTGCTCGGTCTCGGGCCACATTCTCTTCCCTCTGAATGCGTCTTATTTCTAGACGTATATGCTCTTCTTCGCTCCGCTGCTGGATCTGCAGACGGTCGCGTTCAGCAGCGGCGTTCAGGCTGATGAGGAAGGCCTGCTGTAGGGTCCTCTCTGCCTCGCTGGGAGAAGGCGGTTGTATAGGGGAGCCTTCCCTCGGGGTACTCCTTGCGGAGCCTTGGAGCTCTATCTCCACGGTGCTCTCCCCGTCTTCTTCCGTGCCGAGTTCTCTCTCGGTAGCGTTGTATTCCTCCCGGGACTCATCGGGGACTACTTCTTCAGTACTGGCGGGGTGTGAAGTCATGTCTGGTTCCCACTGGTCCCCACCGTGAACTTGGTCAGTTACATTAGAACCCGTAGGGGCCTCTATGGTCGGGGTAGTCTGGGCGTTGGGGTTAGACATACTTTTACTTTCTAGTTTTACCGCGTTTACTGTTAGTAGAAGACTAGGTTGTTGACTGACAGCGTAAGGCTCTAAGTACTGAGGGAGCCGTCGTTCGCGCTGCGGGCGTTGGTTAGGAGGATCGTTTCGTGGAGTGTTCATCATAGGCCATTTCAATATTAATAACACTATATTAATATTACACTAATTACCCTCCGGCTCGAAGGACCAATTGTAACTGAGGGGTACAATTCCCTGACTGTATTACTAGATATGATACTTACTACCACTACCTTTGTACTTAATATTCGGCCACCCAGTACTCGGCATAAATATATTATGATGAACACTGTCACGTAGATGAAACGGATCCAACACAAATGTACGAATTAGAAATAGGTCTTTATTTCTACACAGCGATGGTGTGTAGAGCAAGCACTTAATCAAATCAATCACATTTATGAATGGGAATTAGTATGCACTTTTATGGCAAGAGTATTCATCGGTATATCAATAGAGAATGTCCAATCTCTGAAGGCGCAGGTGGTACATATACGACCTGGAATAGTTAAGGAATAACAGCAATGATACTTTAATGATTATAGACTGGATACACTAGGGGGGGTTAATCCGGTCGCTTGTAAGCCGACAGGAGTAGGAAGGGGGGGGGGGGGGGGGTAGAGTCCGGCTGCCTCATCCGGCCAAGGGTATCCCAGGTGAACCCACTGTAGTGCCATTCAATGCGCCGGCGATCCTTGGACCGCAGATGAAAGCAGATGGACTCTTTGTGGGCCGGCGTCCTCCGGTCCACGGAGGAGAGACGTGAAGCGACCTCGTCTTGCAGAGCGTCTCCTCACCTTGCGTCCTCTCCAGGGGGGGGGGGTTCCAACACACGGCAGTGTCGGGGGTCTTTATCCATGGAATAATCAACGTATACAAAGCATAATCCGTGCCTGGGAAGGCGGGCTGTCGTCGGTAGAATAATCCGGTATACAGGTCCACTCGCTCGTCGGCTCTGGGGCTCCTCGGGTGCAATCTCACATGGGGTCGATCATCCTGGTTAAGCAGCCAGTTTTCTGCCCGAAACGATGGGGTGCTGACTACGGTAGTATTCTCACCGCACGAAGCACTATATATTAACAGACTATTATTAGCTTAATAGACTACGTCCAACTCGACGATATAGTGCCAAATATGACTATTCAAATATTAATATACACGATGTCTCAATACCGATGGTAGGCCGAACTTGGCCTTACTCCCACACGTGGCGTCGCGGGGAGGCTTTACGTCTGTCACTCTATTGGAGGGTAAGAAACTGGACTGAAAAGGAAGTCCTACTTTAGTAGCGCAGTATATATACGCACTATGAACAAATAGTCCCATTAGTGGTGCGGTAGCCAGATTCCTACGCGGAACTAGGACTTGTTCGTACATGTTGAGCGGTACGTTTGAACTGGGTCTGGGGGGTATGGCAGCCTGGCACCAAGGTCTCGACCAATAGTAGAATGGAGACTATTATGGGATGTTCAGTAGGCTAGAATGGATATTCAATGCATATTGTACAAGGAATATACAAGGGATATCAAGGAATATTAGAGAATATACAAATACAATTAAATATATATATATAAATAAATATATATATTCGGTTTAATCTGGCCCTTCACAACATTGACAGTGTTGTGAAGAAGGCACAGCAACGCCTCTACTTCCTCAGGCACCTAAGGAAGTTTCAAGTCAGTCAGAAGATCCTTAAGAACTTCTACTCATGTACAATAGAGAGCATCCTGACTGGCAATATCACCTCCTGGTTTGGGAATAGCACCGCACAAGACCGTAGCAGACTACAGAGAGTGGCCCGTTCAGCTGAACGCACAATTGGAGGGGGGCTTCCCACTCTCCAGAACATTTACAACAAGCGGTGCATGGGTAAGGCTAAGAGAATTATCAAAGACTCCAGCCACCCAAACAACTGCCTCTTTGAACTGATGCGGTCAGTCAAGCGATACCGGAGTCTCATGGCAAGCACAGAAAGACTCAGAAGAAGCTTCTATCCCCAGGCCATCAGGATGCTCAACGAACAATAACACTATGTAACAACCATCAAATGCACTCACAGCACACACATCCACACGCACACACTCACTTTAAACAAACAACTCACTGCAGCACCCACTTTACACACTTTAGAACACCTAAACACACTTTATATTTATTGGTAAAGAATTTGCACTACAACCCATACCTCATTACACCTTACTGTAAATTGTACCTAAATTGTACCTCATCCCATTTCTCCTTTGCACTATATAGTATATTGTATATTAGTATATTGTATAGTATATTGTATGGTAACTCAGTTACTTCTACTCTGCATTGAACATTGTACATATGTACATACTGAACACTTGTGTCTACGTACGTGACTTCTATTTTATACTGCTATACTTATTTTATTTTATACTTATCTATTTTTGTCTAGCACAGTCTCTGGAGCGTAACAGAAAGAAGCATTTTGTATAAAAGTATTCTGTACTTCTGTATGACAACTAATAAAGAAACTTGAACTTGAGCTAGCTAGCTTAGCATTATGACGGCTTGCCTGCATGCGTGTTTGTGTGTTTGTGTGTATGTGTGTGTGTGACTGTGTGTGTATGTAAGTGTGTGTGATACTGGTAGCTAGCTAGCTTAGCATTATGACGGCTCGCCTGCGTGTGTGTGTGTGTGTGTGTGTGTGTGTGTGTGTGTGTGTGTGTGTGTGTGTGTGTGTGTGTGTATGTAAGTGTGTGTGACACTGGTAGCCAGCTAGCTTAGCGTTATGACGGCTCGCCTGTGTGTCAATACCTGCAGTCAAAGCAAGACTGCAGGTATTACCCACTCAATACAATCTGTCCACTTGGTATCCTCAAACTCACAGTCCATTCTGTTTAAACCATCAGGATTCACAACACCTAGAATCCATTGCACACATAACAAACGGATGTAATGCATACAAACACCTGTACATCGCTCGTCATGACCGTATTGTGGACATTGTGTCTGATGTGGTACGGAACATATCACCATCTAGTGCAGCAATGTACAAACATGCCAGAGTGAAACCAGAGTGGTTTGGCCTTACCAACGATGTTTTTGCTAACATACCAAATACACCGGACGTTGTTTTTGTTGACACCAGCCACGGAGAGGTGCTGGTCATAGAAGTAGGCTGTACCTTTGATCTGTACATGGACCAGGCCTTCCGGGACAAGTATATCAATTACCAACCACTGCTCAGTGTGATGGCTGACCTTGGGTATAGGTGTAGATATAGTGTACTTGTGTTCGGAAGTCTTGGCCATGTACACAAATGCACCATGACCGGTCTGAGAATTGCTGCAATGTCTAAAAGAAAAGCCAAACGAATTGCCAAATATTGCTCTGTCTCAGCTATTATTGGCAGCTTAGCCACGTGGAGAAGGAGGTGCTATGTGTACCCTTAAGTGTTCAGTGCTGCTTGGCCCCGATACATTTGATTCCCTGTTTATGTAATATAATTTGTGGAACCAAATAAAGTATTAAAATGTGTGTGTGTGTGTGTGTGTGTGTGTGTGTGTGTGTGTGTGTGTGTGTGTGTGTGTGTGTGTGTGTGTGTGTGTGTGTGACACTGGTAGCTAGCTAGCTTAGCATTATGACGGCTCGCCTGCATGCGTGTTTGTGTGTTTGTGTGTGTGTGTGTGTGTGTGTGTGTGACTGTGTGTGTATGTAAGTGTGTGTGATACTGGTAGCTAGCTACAGTAGCTTAGCATTATGACGGCTCGCCTGCGTGTGTGTGTGTGTGTGTGTGTGTATGTAAGTGTGTGTGACACTGATAGCCAGCTAGCTTAGCGTTATGACGGCTCGCCTGTGTGTGTGTGTGTGTGTGTGTGTGTGTGTGTGTGTGTGTGTGTGTGTGTGTGTGTGTGTGTGTGTGTGTGTGTGTGTGTGTGTGTGACTGTATGTATGTAAGTGTGTGTGACACTGGTAGCTAGCTAGCTTAGTGTT